>NC_074715.1:35382585-35645085 GCF_947242115.1 Biomphalaria glabrata | reverse complement strand
CACAAAATATCTTTGTAGCCTTGTTTTTTTTTTAAACTGGTTTCAGAAATTGCTAACTCTTGTAATTCCTCAAATGGGAGTGTGAAAAAATGAAAATTGAGTGAATAATACAGAATAGGTATAAATTAAAAGACATTATACACAGTTAGCTAGCGTATTTTTTCTAAGTTGTCAGTACACACACACACATTTATATATATATATATATATGTATACATACAATAACAGATATATATAGGCGTCAGCGTCAACTTTCCTTGGCTGATATAGAAGAGAGCACCTGGTTGCATGCGGCCTCAGAACGAGACAGCTGGAGGTCACTCACGAAGGCCGCGGGATACACATTTGAGACCAAAAGAAAATCCGCTACCGAGGACAAACGCGGACGGCGAAAAGAAAATCTAAATCGACCACCTGCGGACAATGGTTATGCTTGCCCTGGTTTTGGCAAAATATGTAGGTCTCAGCTGGGGCTGCGCAGCCACGGGAAATACTGCATTCCTCACTAATCTTCTGATATATATATATATATATATATATATATATATATATATATATATATATATATATATATATATATATATATATATATATATATATATATATATATATATATATATATAAGCGCTATAAAGACACTGTTAGTCTTAAGAGATCCTTCAAGGAATGCGATGTCGACATTCAGGCTGAGAAGCACTAGCTCTCGATCGCTCCATGGTGTGAAGCTGTGAGTCTCGGAGTCTCAAGATTTGAAGCAAGAAGAATAGCCAGAGTGAAAGAGCGCTAAACCAACAAAAAGCTGAGATAAGAAGCAGGCATATCTGCAACTGACCAAACCAACCCATGCCACGTACGCATATATATGTATATATAATATTAGTTACTGAGGAGGAGGAGATGGCTTCTTTCTCGGGTTCTAATGAAATATGTCTGCACGATACTGGTCACGAAAGGGGTTTTTTGGAAAGCTGGCCTACTTCAGCCTACATGTGAATAGATAGCTGTCTACTTGTTGGGCGCAAAAAAAAACTAGTCCCACGACTCGAAGTGTTACCGGGAAATCTAATATCAACTAAATATTATCAAACAAAATAAATAAATGTAAAATTGAAAAAAAAAACGCAGATCGAGAAGATATTTTACAAACATATTGAAGTGTGAGCAGGTCAGGCAGGCGCCAGTGGGAGGACCTATTCTCTTCTGCTCAACATTAAAATTTACCAACAGTAGGCAGATGTTTGCGCTACCGGGTGGGCTAAATCTGTGCACCTCGGTATGGTGACCAAGAGGCTAGAGTCACCTAAGTAACCAAACAACTAACTATACTAACTTAGCTAAATGAAAACAAGATAACAAACTTAAGTTTACGATAAATAAAACAAAAAGAAACTTTATTTACATACAAAAATAAATCAATAACAAAATATAATATATACACTAACTTGACTAATCACTACTACTGAACCCATCAACTAACTAAAACCCTCTAAATCTACACCAATACAAACACTAACAAACTAACCAACTATCTAACACAAACTGATCAACCCAACTAAATCACTACAACTACTACCCTAGACCTAGACCTACACTGCAAAACCAAATATCACTAGCTTCCCTAGAATTAGATCTAGAATAGATCTACAGAAACAATAACAAAACTATCAATAGCAGAAACAAAATAACACTAGATCTAGATTCCCTAGAATTAGAATAGATCTATAACAGCAGTTATAAGCAGCAGCTATTTCAGCAGAGTAATTGCTGCAGCTAAAAGCAGTAATAATAGCAGGCCGTCCCAGGTACAGAATAAAAATATAATTAGACGACAGACCACAAAGATCTTCAGCTGTCACACAGACAGATATGGTACTGACCACTGGTCAAATGTACACTCAACTGTTTTAAGACAGCATGAAGTACATCACTTTTATACTATCCCGCACTAACCTATATAAATATGCGGAAGTATAATTATAAAATCTGACACTAACCTATAAAAATAAAATATATAAAAATAGCTCTAACCTATACAACAAAAATACATTTAAAAAATAGCTAAAATTGCATATAAAACTAGCTCTGGGAGCGCAAGCTCACAGAAGAAAGAAAGAAAATAAAGAAACTAAGATTGCATAAAAGCAGGGCCGGCCTTAGACATAGGCAAATCAGATCTTAAACATGGTAGAGCACTATGACTCTATGTTTACCAGTCTAACTTTGTCTCTGCTACGAAATTACGATAAATGAATTTCAATTACTTGCTGATTTAGATAGACGGGCATGTTTTAAAAAAATGCGTAATTTTATTTTTTCGCTATTATATATATTTTAAATTTCATTTGGGGCCACCAAATTCACTTCGCCTTGGCCCTCCAATCACCAAGGCCGGTCCAGATAAAATTCATCTTCATATGAAACAAATGGCCCAAAAACTCATTAGACAATGGCGCAGTGAATGCATAAACAATTTAATCATTAAGGATAAAGATAAAAATCCATGGGCATACATTAAATCTAGAAAATGGAAACAACAGAAATAAACCCGTTGAAAGGAGAAAATAAAGAACCAATTTGTAAAAAATAGGATAATGATGCGAAACAAAACATGCTTATTTATTTACTTTGCATCAGCATTTCTTAGCTACTAGGGACAAATACATCCTGAATTATTTACCAAGTGTAAAACAGTAACAGAAAAAAAAGGACAAAAAGGATTCCTAAAACTATTTACTAACTCACCCCATATACTCAATAAAAATCCAGAACTGGTTGGAGTACCAGCTACATTATATCAAGAATTAAACAACTAGCTATCACCAGTATATAGAGACTACGTTTAATAATAATAATAATAATCTTTATTGTTACTAAAGAAATTTATCTTACAATTTGTGCATTACACCAAACAAAATATTATAACTATAAAAAACCAAAATGTACATTCACACAAGACTCACTCATAATTTATATGTAAAAAGTTTAACCAGATTGTTTCTATTTAATGATTTGATTGCCAGGGGAACAAAAGAGTGTTTGTGTCTGTTTATGTCTTTGCTATCGGTGTCTTGTATCTCTTTTGTCATGGTAAAATCACAAAATCCTGACCCAGAGGGTGATTTTTTATTTCTAGAATCTTTTTAGCTTTTTTAAAGGATGTTTGTCTTAAACAGCTGGGGTTTGTTTTGCATGCTTCACAGGATCAATGTAGACTGTAGAGGATCAAGGGGTGGAAAGAAGTGTATTTTGCTTCTCTACAATAAAAAGATCTAGGAAATTATAGACCAGTTTCGTTAGCTTCACATGTAAAATACATAGTCTTCATACACATAATTTCTATCAACGTCTAAAATCACCTAGAAATTAATTAATTATATATCATCATGTTTTTAGGAAATTTAAACATTTAAAACTCAACATATATGTTTAATTGGTGATTTGGAGAAAAGTTAGATAATAATTAGCAAATTGAAGCATCTTATCAGAATTATCTAAGGCTTTCGACAAAATTTACTACCTAAGCTAGGCTTACACCATTGGATTCAGTATTTCCTAGGAGAGACATTAATCAAAAATGGTTCCAAATCATTAAATTTAAAACGGTTGTGTCCCTCTCTCGAGGAGCAGTGATATGTAAATTACTGTTTCTAACGTCTACAAATGATATACTTAACTGCATATATATAAGTCGATGAACAAAAGTTAGACTATTTGCAGACCATTGTATATTGTATAGAACAACAAAAACGACAAAAGATATTCACATTTTTAAAAGAACATCAAATAAATTACGAAAATTACGTATGTCTACAAACAAAATAAGAGTAACAAAAAAAAAAGTACTTATATTATTCTTGGTAAATTAGTTACTATGACCACAGAAAAAGTGTTGTTCCGCTGGAAAAGCAAAGCAAAGATGCTTTATTTTTAAGTAAGGGCAATTAAAATTCAAAAGTAAAAATGTGCATGGCTTTTTAATAAGAGCATCATAATTAAAGCCAATCTTTTGGAGAATAAACAAAAAGGGTATGGCACAAAGTATATGGTTGTGTGTGTGTGGGGGGGGGGGGGGCGCTTTACCAGCCAAATTGTCTGGTTTATCATTTGTAAATTTATGTGACAGAAGTCTAAATATTCTATATTGGCTGCATCTACAAGTTACTTATTTTTAACTTTGGAAGTCTTTACAAATCAAAGTTTAACAAAAAAATACTGTATTACGTAAAAAAAATAGTTCTACAGTATATAATTTAAAAATAAAATAAAATGAAGCTAAATTTTTAACAAATTAATTATTCTTTCTGCTCAATAATGGTATTTGTTATTAACAGTATATTGATGATAGTAAATTTTCTAATTTTATTTTGCGCAAAGATTTTCAATCGGACTAATTTTAGCACATGTCGTAAGAAGTTGAACTACTTCTTTCACATAATCAAAATGGCGATGTGGCAGCCAGAGGAAAACGGTTTACGCCAAATTCTTCAATTATTAAAAGAGTCACAATCTCCTGATACAGATACGCAGAGAGCTGTTCAGCAGGTCACCTTTTTTCTTCAAATTATTATATAATAATTTAGATGCATTTGTAAATATCTTATAGATCTAATCTAGAACTAATTCTTGACGTAGTCTAGAGCACATTGTTCAAATTGTTGCATTGCTGGCTAATCTAGTCTTAAGTTAAGAGAGCACATTGTCACATTCATTGTGATGATTGTGTTGGTTTAAGTGTTAAAATTAAGGTCACGCAGCATGACGATGCATCGTTGTTTGGCATTTAAAATTAAAGTTAACATATTCGAGAATCTCTTATAATATATTAGTAATATTATGAATTTAAAATAATTAAAAGTTTTTTTAACTTAAATTTTTGTAAATTTGCAGAAATTGGGTGAATTAAATAATTATCCAGACTTCAACAACTACTTGATTTTTGTTCTCACCAAGCTCAAAACTGAAGGTACAAAGGACACACCTTGATCTAAATATAGTTAAAATAAGATTTAACCCATGATTAGTAGGCATTAGCTCCTTCTGCAGTTGGAAACGTTTCCCGTTTTTGTCCTAAAACGTTTCTAAAACCCCCTATTCAATATACTTGATTTAACCTTTTTAAAAACAAGATTTCTTCTAGTCTCGTTGCAAGCGTGATTACAAATAATTTTGGAGATTACCGATTATTTTTTAAATAATTTTTCAAATGTACAGGCCCATTACCCCATTGTATAAGCCCCCACGTGGGAAAATGACTATTTTTGAAGTTTTTTATATTCTAGTGGTATTAAAATTAATTAAACGTATATATTTTTTAAAACTAGACATATAGTTCTATTTCTTAAAGTTATTTGTTTGTTTATTTGTATTAGATCTTCAATCTGATTATTTTTTGCAAAATACATATTTTTTTAGGATTTTTTAAATACGGAGTTATCCCTCCTTGCTTAGGACTTTGAAGGGGGTTTTTGAACCGGAAATAGGAGCTATTGGGTTAAAGGTCAAAATATATTTTCAATAATATTCTAGAGATTCTAAAGAATCCAGATGACTGAGATTTGTGGAATAGATCTTTAAAATACTTTAAATCTAAGTGTAGATCTTGATAAAACAGAAACCCATCCACGCCAACACCCTCTCTTTCTCCTCTCTGGCTTTGCCTTTGTGCAATATCGTCATCCATATCTCCTGTTCCCAATCACCCATCCTCCTAAATTCTTAATAATTGAGACTTGAGAGGTATGTTACTAATAGTAATACTATATTTATGTCCAAAATCTGTGTAAAGCTTTATAACTGTAAATTCAATACTAGTACTAATTAGTTTGCATATTTTGTATAAATTAAAACTTGGCTTTACATTGTTTTTAAAACTATTATATGAATATATAGTAGTGGATATACTTTTATTATTATAGCTTTTACATAACGCTACTTTCATGCTTGTAGCATGCTCAGAGCGCTGTGGTCAAATCTCATTGCTCTGGGAGAAGGTTTTCCATGCTGCCTTTAGCATTAGGCGCTCAGTAAACATCTCTGCCCGAGTCTAAACCTCGAGCCCCCTTCGCAAGTAGCCAAGTTCAAACGTACTTAGCCACTCAACCTTGCTTCCCACATTTATTTATTAAAAGTGTGGAGCTAGGGGAGTTCTCAACCTTGCATAAATATCTGTTCCTTCTGTTATTATTAAAGAATTAACCCTTTTTTTCTTTCTTTCATTTTAGATGATCCTACACGATCATTGAGTGGCTTAATTTTAAAAAACAATGTTCGTGCACATTTTGAGAGGTTTCCACCTGAAGTTACCAGCTTTATAAAGCAAGAATGTTTAAACAGTATTGGCGACCCATCGCCTCTTATCAGAGCTACTATTGGAATTATCATCACAAATATCATCTCAAAGGGCGAGTTACATAACTGGCCAGAAGTACTCCCCCATCTTTGTGCATGTTTAGATTCAGAAGACTACAATATTTGTGAGGTAAATCAATAGTTTTAGACTATTATATTATCAGTTGATCTTGAGACATTAAGAGATAGTGAACCTTAAGCATTCCTCGAGCTTTGTGAAAGGATAATGATGTAAAGACAATTATTTGTGCTTCGAGTTCATAAATCAATAGTCTTGTTTGTTCATTATTATCTAGGGTGTGCTTATGCTTGCCATTTTGCAATAGTGCTTGCTTGTACCTCTTAGTTTGTATTTTGACAAAAACATTGCTTGTTTTCAAAATGTACATTATTTTCATTTTTGTATAATGCAAAATGAAAATACTCAATGCCAAATTTTTGCGAATGTTTTCTCCTAACATGGATGTGTGCAGTTCCTTTCCCTGCAATATTTAATAAGAAATTGCGTCAGCTGTTTTAATTTACTATCAGTACTGCACAAAATGTTTACCAAACTTTCCTATCACAAATGTTTCTCGTCACTTGAATGTTACTCATACTAGTTATGGCATGGGGTTAGGGCTTTAGGCTTGTCTGTTAAATCTATACATTTCAATAGTAAATGTTCCTATAACATAACCGAAAACTAATTTCTCTGAGACTTTAAAAATCATTTATCAGATTGTCATTGTAGCTATTTTTCTTGCAGGGAGCATTTGGAGCACTGCAGAAAATCTGTGAAGATAATTCTGAAACACTTGATAGTGATTTGGCTGAAAGGCCATTAAATGTTTTGATACCCAAGTTCCTGAATTTCTTTAGACACCAAAGTCCAAAGATAAGGTTGGTTTATTTAGTTTAAACGTGACACCTTTAATATTAATGCTTATATACAGTTACATATAGTTTTTTTTTAAATTGCATCTGATTAAATAAAACAAATGAACATTCACTGTTGATTTAAGAAATGGAAATATTTAATCATGCGTTTTGAGGTTAGCACTAAATATGTATTTTAAATGTTAACTATTTTTTTGACATTTAAATTCCACATAAATGCCATGTTTGTTTTCTTTTTGTAGATCTCATGCCATTGCATGTGTGAATCAGTTTATTATCAGTCGGACACAAGCACTTATGGTTCACATTGATACATTTATTCAGGTATTTTTTTTTTTTATCAATTTTTTTTTTTAAAGATCTGCATGCCTAGTTTATTTTTTGTCGAAAATTAACTAAACAATTTGATTTCGTCAGAATTTGTTTTTCTTGGCTAA
Organism: Biomphalaria glabrata; assembly: GCF_947242115.1. Classification (NCBI taxonomy): domain Eukaryota; kingdom Metazoa; phylum Mollusca; class Gastropoda; family Planorbidae; genus Biomphalaria; species Biomphalaria glabrata. The sequence continues at coordinate 35,637,421 of NC_074715.1, read as the reverse complement.
AGACGAGGACACTGAAGTAAGAAAAAATGTTTGTAGAGCTTTGGTAATGCTTGTTGAAGTTAGAATTGACCGACTCATGCCTCACATTGATCAAATTATACAGGTAAATTAACAATAATTGCTTTTGACATGGCTACATAAAAAAAGTGTAGATGTGTAATAATGACGTATTTGTTTAAATTTTGTATGAATTTATCTTTCAGTACATGATGGAACGTACGCAGGATGCTGACGATACTGTAGCTCTTGAGTCTTGTGAATTCTGGTTATCACTCGCTGAACAGAAAGTTTGTAAAGATGTGCTAGGCCCCCACATAGAAAGGCTTGTGCCTATTCTGGTGAAAGGGATGAGATATTCAGAGATAGATATCATTTTACTTAAGGTAATTATTTTGTCATAAGTGACAATATCCTTCTATTAAACATAAAAAGCTGCTTTTTTTTACTTCTTCTGTTGGCCTTTTACGCTGTAGTTTAGCAAAAAAAAAAGGAAATAAACAGATTTTTTGCATTTCACTTTTTTATTAAAACAAAGTGTATCTACAAACTGTAGAGATGAACTGCTGGTTACTTCCTGTTCCATTGTGTATCACAATACCAGTAAACCATGAACACATTCTATCCTAATAGGAGTTAAAGTGTTATTTTGAGTATTTGTTGTCATAATATATATGCAGTCTTACTTCAGTGATTATTTTGAAATATCTTAGGGTGACATAGAAGAAGATGAAATGATACCAGACAAAGAATCAGACATCAAACCTAGATTTCACAAATCAAGAACACATTCCAATCAAAAGCATGATGAGGGAGAGGTAAATAAAATTATGATTACAAGTAAACAGATATTGCATGGAGCTTACTTTAGACTAGCATCTAGTCAAAATATCAAGTTTGACAACCAAGTGATAAATGTGGTAAAAAAAAAAATTTTTATATTTTCAAGGAAGGTGATGATGATGAAAGCTATGATGACGATGACTCCTTGTCTGATTGGAATCTTAGTAAGGTTTTTTTTTTTTTACATTGATCAGCGTTTAAAGCTAAACTAAGTGCAACACAGTTTAACTAAGCTTAACCTCTGTGTGTATTTGGCATATGTTGTAGCATATATATATTTTATTAATACAAAAATATTTAATAGCTGTATATAAAATTTTTTTTTTTTTTTTTTTTTTTTTTTTTTTTTTTTTTTTGATTACCAGGAAAGTGTTCAGCTGCTGCTCTTGATGTCTTGGCCAATGTATTTCATGAAGAAATCCTTCCTGTTCTTCTACCAATTTTGAAAGATACACTTTTCCATATTGATTGGGAAGTCAAAGAATCTGGAATCTTAGTCCTAGGGGCTATAGCTGAAGGATGCATGAGTGGTATGATCCCGCATTTACCAGAGTTGATCCCATATCTCATTAATTGTTTGTCTGATAAGAAAGCCCTTGTCAGATCAATAACATGCTGGACTTTGAGCCGCTATGCCCACTGGGTAGTTGGTCAACCCCATGACAACTTCTTGAAGCCACTTATGACAGAGGTATATTGTTTTTTGACTTAAATTGAATAAGTTTCACTAATGCTTCAGCTATCTAATTAAGAGTGAGAAAAAAAACGCTTTAGAACATAGACATTTTAGATGTTTTTTGTTTTTTTTTATACTAGCTTCTTAAGCGTGTATTGGATGCAAATAAACGTGTACAGGAAGCTGCATGCTCTGCGTTTGCAACCCTTGAAGAAGAGGCCTGTACAGAGCTTGTTCCTTACCTGGGCTTTATATTAGAAACACTTGTCTTTGCTTTTGGAAAGTATCAGGTACTGATGATTGATTTACTCTTTAGCACAGATTAATAAATATTGTCCATTTCTTTGTCCTTTATTCAAGATGTTTTCTATTGCTACCATATTTTTCAGCACAAAAATTTGCTCATTTTGTATGATGCCATTGGGACACTGGCTGACTCAGTTGGACATCATTTAAACAAACCTGTAAGTTTCTTATCTGCTCTAGATAATGTGGTTGTCTTTCCAGAATCGCATCTGATCAAAATATTTGTTGTTCAGTTTCGGAGACGGAAAGTACATTAAAACTCATGCCATAGTAAATGATCATGATGTTCATGATTGGGTATTATTGCATTTGACATACTTTATTTTTCAATAGTGTTTGATTGGCTATTATAACATTTGACATACTTATTCTACAATATATTTTATTATGAGTATACATTTTTAAAACTATAGTTTTCTAATTTATAGGAATATGTTAATTTGCTGATGCCACCCTTGATTCAAAAGTGGAATATGTTGAAAGATGAAGATAAAGATTTGTTTCCTCTTTTGGAGGTAATTTATGTTTATTAAAAGATAGCTCTCATTATAGTATGTTTGTAGTTTTGTGATTTAAATATTTGGAAGTGATGACTCTTAAAGCATTGATTATCTTAATGATTAAAGCTTGTATTCGTACTGTCTGATCCATTTATTTGATTTAACAAATTTTGTGGATATTTTGTATGGTTGGATTTTAAAAGTAACCTTTTGTTTTATAGTGCTTGTCAAGTGTAGCTACTGCCCTGCAGTCTGGTTTTCTACCATATTGTGAGCCAGTATATCAACGATGCGTATGTCTTGTTGAACAGACACTTACTCAAAACTACGTAAGTTATTCCTGGTTAAGTGTTTCTTTGTGATACCATTATGTGTTGTTTGTACAGAAGGTTAACCTGCATAATGCTTAGTAAGGAGCATTTCATCATAAATTATTTATTTCAGGCAAATTTGTCTCAGCCAGATCAATATGATCCTCCTGACAAGGATTTCATGATTGTCGCCTTAGATCTACTCTCTGGTTTGGCTGAGGGTTTAGAAGGTCATATTGAAGGACTGGTGGCCAACAGTACTATTTTGAAGCTACTTTTTCAGTGCATGCAGGTAAATAATTTTGACTTTTTTTTTTGGGCTCTTCAACTTGGAATTAGTGATTTTTTATTTTTTCTCTATAACTAAAATACAATGTGTGATATGCTAATGTTGTATGTCTGCCTAGGACCCTATGCCGGAAGTGAGACAAAGTTCATTTGCTTTGTTAGGAGATTTGACAAAGGCTTGTTTCCAACATGTTCGTCCATGTATCCGTAAGTCATGTTTTATTATTATAACTTCTACTGCGGAGATGATGACTACCAAGCATTGATATTATTTGATATTTGCTTGTATTCGTACTGTCTGATCCTAAATTTTTTTTTCTTTTTTAAGAGTATATTGGTAATATACATATATCAACTCTTTAAGTGTAGATATAGCAAATGTAGTACTAGAAATTTATTTAGTTGCTGAATGCTTAAGTCAATATTTTTTTAATGTGCATGAAATAATTGTATTAGAGGCCACAAGCTCATCATTGTTGAGTGTTCCTAACTCATGGGTTAACAGAGATCCTTAAGGGACTGCATGCACGACATGGCCTAAATTGTGCCGATGTGCCAAAAATCCAAACCAAACCAACCTGTTACACTCCTTCAAATTTTGAATGATGATATTATCTGAGTCATTGTGAGTGTAATATAAGCGTAAGTTTGTGCAACCTAATTATGATCCACATGGGCTGTCCACAAGTTTGTAGTACAAGATATGCCATCTTTTTAAATTATTCTATTCATGCTCATAACTTAGTTCCTTTTGTGGAAAGTAAAGATTGTAACATTTTATAAATACTTACAAAGAATACATTTTTTCAACAGCTGAATTTATGCCCATTTTGGGAGCCAATCTGAATCCTGAATTCATTTCTGTGTGCAATAATGCTACCTGGGCGATTGGTGAAATTTCTATTAAAATGGGTAGGTAGTCAGTAGTGTAATTCAACATTGTTAAAACAATTACATCTAAGCTGTCACAGAAAAGAAAAAAGTAATAAAATCCACATGACTTGGTGGTATTCTAAAATGTATTAAAAGATATCTTCCCTCTTTCACAGGGCACTTGGAGTTAGACTTAAATTGTTAAACTGAATGTGGGGAAAGAAAAGTGTAGTTTATATCTAAAATAGAAAAGGAGTAAAAAGATGCATCTATTAGAATCAATTGTATTTTAATTCTAAATCATCTTGCTTTCAATCACTAGGATCTGACATGCAGCCTTTTATTGGAATGGTGTTGTCCCAGTTAATTGACATCATCAACAGATCCAATACACCCAAAACTTTATTGGAAAATACTGGTAGGTGCTGAAAACATATTTATAGTTTGGATTGGAAATTGTGTTAATTTGTTTCTCAATTATTAACTACTCAGCTAAATGTCCCAGCCTTTCAGAGTAATTGTTGTCCTGCTCTTTTTTTTTTTTTTTTTTTTTTTTCCGCCATTAACAATGTAATTTAAATTGTAACAATTTTATGCAGTAAATTATGATTTAGTCAACATTTTGTAGATTTTATTTTTCAACAATATGGTCATGACTGTTTCATCATCTAACACCTTTTGTTTTTACATATTTCACCTTACATTCAATACAATGTTTAATATAGTTGACACTCCAAATTGAAAATATATCCATTTGCACAGTTTCCCCCTTGATCTTTTTTTTTTTTTTTTTGTATTAAGGGTTTCAATGAATAGTGCTGTTAATGTTGAAAAGACTTGTGCTGTGGTCTTGCCATTGTCTTGTCAACTATATTTTTCATGTTCTCACATACAATTTTCTTTTGTCATATTTATTATTGATTTAAATTATTTTTTTTAATAATATGTTGGTTATTTTTCTGTTCTATGTCATGTTTCTGTAACTGTAATGATGCTCATATTGTTTTAGGCTTCCCTGAGGAATTCTATTTTTTTATTCTTTTTTTTTTTTGTCATTATTTGTAAAAATTTTTTTTTATGTTTTCAAGGTTATTTTGTTTATATCGCTGTGTTTTTTTTTTTTTTTTTTTTTACTGTTTCATGTATGTATTGTTTATCGTTGTATGTTCTTTCTTCCCATTATATTTGCCTTCTTCGTGCGTTCTGTCATCGTGTCCTCGTCGTGATTACATAGCCATAACTATTGGGAGACTGGGCTTAGTTTGCCCCCAAGATGTGGCCCCACTTTTACAACAGTTTATCAGACAATGGTAATTTTTCTTTTTCTTTATTTGGTATAATTTCCTTTGGTTAACTTTCTTCATTTTCAAATTGTTAACGTAACCCTAAGTTAACCTCTGTGTTACACATTTTTAGAAATGGTAAAGATTTTTTTTTATTTGCCCCCCCTTCATTATTTCAGAAGAAAATTGAGTTGAACAATTTGTATCTGTTAAGTTTTTATTTTATTTTTATTTTTAACTAAAATATATTAATTGCAACCACTAGAGTAGATGATTGATACAATGAAAAGTGCCTACCTGAACACAGTTTTAGTTTGTTTTTTTTAAATAGTAGATGTGTAGTTTTTTTTTGTCATGGTAAGTTATCAGGTGCATTTTGAGTGATGTGTTTGAATCTTTGTTGAGTCTGTTTTATTAGTATTATTAATAAAAATTGCAGATATAATTTGTTCTGTGCTTCTTTCACCCTATTCATCTAAATATTGAGGAATAAATTCCAAATGTTTTCTCCAGGTGTACCTCACTGCGAAATATCCGAGATAATGAAGAGAAAGACTCAGCCTTTAGAGGTGTTTGTCACATGATAGGAGCTAATCCAGCTGGAGTGGTTCAGGACTTCATATTTTTTTGTGATGCTGTGGCTTCCTGGATGCATCCAAAGCCAGATCTTAAAGACATGTTCTATAAAGTTAGTTTAATATTTAATTTCTTTATTCGTGTTTGCTATAATCTGTGGAATGATTAAAATCACTTTCAAGCTGAATGTTATGAAGTTGTATTCGTACTATGACCTCAGGATTTAGTCTACTAATTGTGGTGATCACTTTCTCATGTTATTACCGACATTTGATTTTTTAAATTTTTTTTTTTTTTTTAAGATTCTTCATGGTTTCAAAGCTCAAGTTGGAGAAGAGAATTGGTCCAAATTTTCAGACCAATTCCCTCAGCCATTGAGAGAACGTTTGACTGCCAACTATGGAGTCTGAAAAATTGTCCAACTGGTTAGTTGTAATTTGTAATGTGAAATCATAAGTATCTTTATATATTATGAAAAAAAGATGTTGATCAAAAACATTGTTACCTTAATTTCAAAAAATATATTAAATAACCTGAAGATTTTTTTCAAGGTACTTCGGGGTTTGAATATTTAAAAACTTTTATCTGAATGTCTGGAAATGTCATTTCATTGCAAATATTCTGTGTGTTGCATTTTTTAGAGAAACTTAATGCACTGAGATAAATGCATTCTTTATTTTTAATTTTATATATCCAATTTTCAAACAAGAACAAATTTCACTTCATTAGGATCTAATTTTTAACTGTTCAAACAAACCTTGTATTGAATATCTAGAGTTAGTACTATCAAGATTTTTTTTGTATAAAATTATCTTCAATATAACTTTAATTAATTGTTTAAATTTTTTCCACAGGTGTTTCAGGGTGAAACAGGATTCTGGCTGACACTGTCTCCCCTCATTATGGGAAGGGTAGGGACTGGGTGGGTCGCGCAAGGGTACTATGGGTCTGGGGTACTAACATTAAATGGGAGGGTTTGTAAGAACATAGCATCGGGAGTGTGGGACCACCAAATTTTGAATTTTCAAACTGTCTTCAATCTTTACCATCTGTTAGCTTTCGGGAGTGTGGGACCACCAAATTTTGAATTTTCAAACTGTCTTCAATCTTTACCATCTGTTAGCTTCTTTTATAGCAATTATCAGTAAATTTATTGTCTTGCTGGAAAATTTATTTTTTCCTTTTTTAATCCCCTCATGATTTAGCATAATATCTCTAAGGAACAAAGAAGCATGTAAAATGTTACTATAAAATATACTGTTAACGTAAATGGCAAAGTTTTTGTCCAATTGTCATATCCCTATTAAACTAATATTGCACTTGTTAGATGTTAATTGCATGTCCTTCATGATATGGTTATCCTGTGACATTGTAATTTAACAGCTTAAAATGTCATTTGTTAGTACTGAGAACGTTTTGTTAGTGCTTGTTAAACTGTTTTTCTTTGGTTACATCAACACATTTTTTTTACTTACGTCAGATCATCCAGGAATTTTAAAAAAAAATCTGACTTATCAAGAAATTTGTTTGTAGTGATTTTTAAAAACAATTCATTCTCATAGCCTTAATTTGTCTAAACAGCATGTATGTTTTGATATTCTGTTGTCTCAAAAATCTTTATGCATTGCTAGTATAAATTCAATGTATAAAAGTCAACCTCCCGTGTTCAGTTTCCTCCTTAATTTTTTTCAACTACCTCCACGTCGCTGAAAGAGGCAAATAACATCAGCGTAAGATCTAAGCTGACTTAACCTGTTGCTTGTCCCAGTCTTGCTGTGGTTGTGACACCTCCCATGACTTCAATCATGTGGCCATATATTTGTACTACCAAGCATCGAGTTGGCTTCAAGTTAACTGTGATATTAATGGCTGATCAATATCAATGCATGCATATTTTGTCACAATCTGTATTCTGTGCAAAAAAAAAAAAAATGGATATCGATCTCTGATACTGATTTTTTTGTTTGGATAATTTATTGGTGGTAGATTTTTCTGTTTGCTCATATGAGAATTTGATATACTTAAACATGGATTATAATTTATTTAGCACTAATACTTTCTTATAGTTAGAGAAATTATATTAACTTTCCATTATGATTTTATGTATATTCTGATTTTTATATTTAAGATTTTTATGGTCAGGTCTAACTTTTTTACACCCATTTATTAGCTACCATTATACCTTAACTAAATGTCACTTTTTTTTTTTTTTTTTTTCTTCATTTTGAAAGCATGACTCATTTTGTTAAAATTCTATGTCTGAATTTAGTGACTGCATTACATGTAATTCATATAACAAGTGCTATTGAGGTAACTCAATTGTTGATATGTATAAGCTTGTGTGAGTGGATCTGGCAATGCCATATTTATGTGATGTTTAAAGTCTGCCTTGCAAGTTAATTTTTTTTTTATATTGACATATCATTTTTTTCCTATAATAAATTTTTGCTAGGGTTATGAGCGGCTAAATAATTTTTCTTAATGTATATGATAAATGTACATAAGTTTTTGTTGTTTGTTTTTTTGGTCCTATATAAATATGTACTTCCCACAGCTTGGTTTTTCTATTCTGACATGCACATAATCCTTAAATCAGCTAATGTAGCTTCCAGAAAATCATTGTCAGGTGGTTGTAAATCTGTAATTTTGTAATTATTTTAGTTGTAAAATAAAAGCCACAGTAATACAAATATTTTCTTTGCTTTTTATTTATTAAAAGTTTCGTTAACTAAATACACTGGACCTAAATTACCACAAAGGCTAACTGAAGGCATTAAGTTACAAAGAAAATTTAACTATACAATTATTCTACATTTATTAGGGAATCTTGCAGCTAATGTTGAACTAGAGATAGTCTAAATGTGAAGTTATATAAATCAAATCTAGTTCAACTTGTTTTTTAACTCACAAAAACTGAATTTTTAAGTTAAGTTTTGTAGATCTTCATTTACTTACTGAAAGGGTCAAATTTAAAACTATATCTTACAAACTTCTTTCTAAGAGGCTACAGAAAAAACAACTATCATCTAGAACTTCAAAATCCAAACATAGGTTTAGGTAGAATAAAATACCGGTACTGAAATTGTTAATAACATGGAGTTCAACAAACATTTACTCATTCTTACTTTTATAAGAAGACTCCAACTAAGATATTACTTTTCCTTATAACCATGTTTCCTTTTTTTATATAGAGATGAAGGCTACCTTGCTAAAGGACCCAAAAAATGTAAATTAGGTTTTGAATTATAAGACCTAATAAGTTTATCTAAAAATTAAAATACACATTAAGATATTGTGGTTAAACTTAAGAAAACAGCACACTTTTTTTTTTCCTTGACACAGTCTGCAAAAGAGCTCACAGCTCAGCAGCAATAAAGCTGGCTAGAAGAAGTATATACCTTAAAAGTTACTAAACATAAACTATTATTAAAGGGATTCATTGATTTATATCCAAATATTTCTAGATTTTTATCACTCCCAGACCAAAAAGTTCACACAAAAATAAACTAAAATTATCATTCTTGCTTCTCTTTATTTCAAGTTACTTCAAAAGAGAATTATATGTAATGCATGTCATGTGTCTAGTCATGCATGTTAATCAGTGACTTAAACTAAGCTGGTTTTCCTGGCTGATTCAGGCAACCCATTCCATACTCTACTGGCACTTGTACAAATTTGTCCTAGCATATGGTATAAGAAATGTGCCTATATTTGTGTCTGAGTATTTTATTAGGTTTTGCTTTTATATTTGTGAATTATGGTTCAGTGTTTTATGTAATATTGCTACTTTTTTATTCTGTCTCTAAGTTAAGTGATTTTACCAAAGGTGTTACTCTAATCAAATGTGAATATTCATTTGTTATAAACCTCACTGGGGGCACGACATGGCCTAAATTGTGCAGATGTGCCAAAAACCAAAAATATCAACTAAATCTCACTGCTCTATTTTTCATTTGTTATACTGTTTTCTTGAGTTGATTCCCAAACAGAGGAAGCTTATTCTAATATTGGCCTAACTAAGGTTAGATAGCTTTTGTTTTATGTTCCTGTTTGATTTCTACAATTTTCTTTTAATAAACCCTAGTGCTTTGATTTTTAATAATTTCATCAGTATGGAGATTCCATTCTAACTTTTCATTTATTATTACACCTAGATATTTTGAGTTTTTAGTCTGTGTGACTGGTTTATCATGAATAAAAAAAGTATTTTTTATTTGTTTTAGGTTTTGTTTTTGTTTTTTTGTTACTCTTAATAACTGGCATATTTCTGGGTGGAAAGACATGCTCCAATTTGATTACCATTTCTTTAATCCTTTTTTGTAAAATTTCAGTATCTTGTGTTGTTTTTATTGTTCTATATATTATGCAATCGTCTGCAAATAATCTGACTCTAGTTTCTGAAGTATTGCAATTTGGTAGGTCATTTACGTAAATTAGAAACAGTAGTTGACCTAAGACTGTTCCTTGAGGTACACCTGTAAAGTAGAAGTAAAGTTTCCCTTTCAGATCTTGTGATCTATGGGTCAGATGATGTTAAGGTCATCTGTTTCTATGGCCAATGGTTAACAAGCAGGGTTTCATGTGGCCAGCACAATGACCAACCAACCACCTTTACTTTCCCCAATTAAAGTCAGGTACCCATTAGAGTTGGGTGGACTCAGGGACACCCTAAAATCTCGATATTCAAAATCCCAGCTTTCACCGAGATTTGAACCCAGGACCTCAGGTTCGGAAGTTGACGCACTGCACCCCCGAAGTACACCTGAGTTTATTATTATTGGTGTTGATTTAGAGCCATTTACTATTACTATACCTAACCCTATCAGAAAATCCTTAACCATCAATGCCAAAATATTTTAATTTTTAAACAAGCTTTAGAGTGAACTTTTGTTAAATGCCTTAGAAAAGTATAATAAAATGGCGTATACAAGCTCATTATTATCTAATCCCTTTGAAAAATCATCAATTAATCCTAGTTGTTTCACATGACCTATATTTCCTAAAGCCATGTTGGTATAGAGTGAGGACATTATTTTTATCTATGTGATTTATGATTTGTTTTAGTATTTTGCATTTGTTGCTGGTTAGTAATACTTACCTGTGTAGTTTTTCTTGTACATCTATATCTCCTATGTTTTCAACTTGGTTTAAATTAAGCAATGTGTCTTTGTCCCCTGGGGCTGAGAATGCTGGTGTAAAGTATTTATTTAGAAAGCCTTATCTTCACTTTTTAATAGTTGTCCAATTTCATAGATCTAATGTATGACTAAAGATTTTGATTGTTATCCTCAGATATTACTTAACGTATTTGCTTTGCAGCAGTCTACTAACTTTTTGGGTTAGCATTGTCAGAACTAGTTAAAATGCCCATTAATTCAACGAAAACATAAATATTGAAGGGAAATTTGTATTTGGGTAAAGTGGGTTTTTTTATATAAAGTATCAGTAGTATGACATACCGGTGTCTTAGTAGGATAAGCTACAATTGCAAGTTTTTTATTTACAAAGCTTATATCTAGTCACTCTGTCTCTCTGGAGAGAATCTTTTATACATTATTTCTCCCAGTTCACATTCTCAGAACAAATTGAAACTTTAAACAATTACTCATTGTCGATGACAACACATGAATCAATAAAAAATTACAAATTAGTTAAGCCGTAATCAATTTTTATATACAAAACCTACTAAGCCAAGGGGAGATAAGCTTGAGTAGAGAATTAGGTCATTCACTTACAATTTTAAACTACCCTAACTATAAAAAAAAATATTTTAAAAAGTACTTGAAAAGCTCAGTGGCGAACACACATGCTTCCAACATGGAAGCTCGGGACCTTAGAGTTTGAACTCAAGACTCAAGCAACTTTTTTTTTTTTGGTTTTAACAAGGCATCATGGGAACCCTATCACAAGTGATTGGACCATAGCACACTAAGCATGCTATAAGCATGATTTTGCAAAGCAGCGCTATAAGCATGATTTTGTAAAGCAGCGCTATAAGCATAACAGTTGTGCTAAACAAAAAGGATGGCACTCTAAAAGGTAAGGCCCATTGATAGCCAAACGGTTTATCCTTTTTGTACAATAAACCTAAATGGTTGAATATGTTTGGTTAAATTTTTGAGTCATTCAAAACTTATTATAGGATTTATTCAGAATAATCGATCAATGCTATTTCAATCAATATTGGCTTTTTTTTTCTTTTTAATCTATTTTTTATATTTTACTTGTTTAAAGCTGAATTTCTTTCACTCAAGGGTTTGAAATACCACTGCCAGTGAAATTTATATTTTTCACAAAGTTTTTTTTTACCAGTTCATGATTTGAGTTTTTTCTCGAGTAACAGTGGGTGGTAATCAGTGATATTTGTATTAGCGGTTCATAATTAGATTTCAAAATGGTCTAACTAATCAGCATACTATAGGTTGTCTTTACAACATTAAAACATTTCAATAGAACAAACACTTTATTATTGAACAAATCCCAAGCAATGCAAATGATAGGTCTGTATAATTTAAATGGGACAAGGCCTTCATGTTTTGCAATTGTAAGTGTAGAAACAAATGAGCAAGGATCCTAAACATCTAATAAAATGAAATAACAATAAGAAAGAGAAAATGGTCATAGTTTATGATTTTAATTTTCCTGGTTCTGCAGACTCAGATTTTTTCCCATCAGGACTGGATAAATAATCTGCTAGTTTTTTTAACTTTGCTTCTTTCTTCTTCTTTTTGGCTTCTTTCTTTTCTGTTTCTTCTTTTTGAGCTAACATTTCTTGAAATTTGGGATCGTTGTATTGAATTTTATATCCAAAATACTCTCTAGCTTCTTCTAGTAAGGCTTCTTTTTTAGCTTCTCTTTCTTTTGCTTGCAATGCAACTGTCTCATGTTTCTTCTTATATTCTGTTATCCATTTATTCATCTGTGCCATATTCTTTTCTATCTTTTCATGTCTGGGAAACAAGAAATAATATTTATTTGGAGATCAAAATAAAATGGTTTAATATGCTAAATTATAAAATGCATGATCACTGAAAAGACAATCATTACTGTGCGATGCAAATTAGAAGAATTAATTTTTTAAGGACAGAAGTACAGAATAAAAGAGTTGATACAAATCCAACTCTTATTAAACAATCTGTGTAGCAAGCCCTCAGAATTCATTTCATTAATTCATAAAATAGGTGAACTAAACTTGTAGCATGACACCAAATGGACATACCTCTGCAACCTTTTCTGCTCTTCCATTTTCTTGTCTGCTTCTATTTGTGCCAGTCTTTCCAGTAAAGGTTTTCCTTCTTCTTTTTCTTCTTGCTCTTGGTCTAATAATTTCTTTCTTGACGGCCATAATAGCCTAGCATCTTCCCCAGAGGCATTCCCATAAGTAGCATAGAGGTTTCTTTTATGTATCAAATCTTTATAAGCCATCTCTGGGGGTTTCCTGTGATACTGTCTGTAACGGTTTGGTGACATTCTGGAAACATTGGTAATATTTTCAGAGGTTCTGTTTTCAGTGACATCTAAGAATAAAATTTTTTTAAAAATTTAATTAGCTACTGTAGGTACTAAGTATATCTATATCATGTTAAGACAATTTAAAAAGCTATGTTCATGCCAATTGGAAAGCATTCCAACATTTCAGAAGAAAAATTATATGTTAATATATGTAAGCGGAACATGCTTCATAATAGACCATTTTTTCCCATAATTTTTTCTGCTATACTCACTTTTCCCTTCATTTGGGGAGAGTTTTCATCTAGTGCCATACTTCTTGATAAAGTGTTTAATGACTGATCTCAATAAAATATTGTTGGCCAGTCACTTAATCCCCTGGTTCTTTGATCCAAGAAAATTGAATCATAAACTTTAGGAACAACTATTTGTGTGTACATATGTGATAGGAAATATACACATGTTGACTGACAGCTAATGGCCACTAATGGGAATAGCAATGAAATAAAATACAGTCTTACAAACATATGTAGAAAAATATACACAGATACAAAATGAATGTCCTATATTACTGAAATGTTTCAATAGGGTTTAAACAAAACTTGTATAGGTTATGAATTCATTCCAAAGAATAGGTGACTGGAATAAATAAAAACTTTTCTTAAAGTTAAAATTGAAACTCCCATATTCATTGGAACAATATAAAGACTGATGTGGAAAACAAAAGGAGGATTGACAAATGAAAATAAAGTGAAAGATGATCCTCAGGAGATAAGTGGTCAGCAGCATGGTTATGATTTTTCTAATTGTCCTTATCTCTCATAAGATTTCCACTACTTCCAGCACACCTAGGACTTTGATGATAATCCACTGCAAAGGATATAGGTAAACCAGCTCATCTTTCCTATTTTGTATTTTATTGGCAAGAACATGAATTAAGTTTTGATGTGGCATGCGCAGAATAATGACAACTTCCCTAGAATAAACAAAACTAAATTAACTAAAAACACATCCCTTCACAATATATCTCAAACATTATTTGAGTAGTTTATGTTATTCAAACAACTATAGACCAAAAATTCAAAGTTTGACTTTAACAGTGCATTATTTGATAATGGTTTGACATAGAAAAGAAAACGAAATATCAAAATCTTCTTTAGTTTAAGGAGAATAAGGATGACTACTTATATTTGTTATTATATTTAAGGTCAAAGAGGCCATGTGTTTTCATTTAATTCAAACAAATTTTGTCACACATAATTTGATTCCAAACAACAAAATTTATTTCAAACAGTCTCTATATTTTGGCATCAATAAACTCAGATTTTAATTCTATATTGATCATTAAAATGTTTTCAAATTATGCATAAATACAAACACAAAAAATAAAAATATGAACCAACTTATTCTACCAAAATTCGGTCACTGGGATAGTGACTTCTACATTGATTTTTAGACTTATTTGATGTTTGCATGATTAGATATGTGTTGAATGTTTGTGTATTATTTATTCATTTAATAAATTTCAGATGATCTTTTGTAGTATAGTACAGGCTAGGATGGCCATTCTTGCCTAAATAGCTGAATCTTCTATTTCTCTATATATAAATCTAGATCTATCTAGTAGGTCTAGATCTAGACATTTAACTTCATTCAATGTTTCAAGTGCACTCCAAACATTTGCTCATTTATTCTCTATAAAAAAACAACAACAAACAAACAAATATGAGATCATTAACATTGATGTCCAAAACTGGCTGTTTGAAATAAATTTTGGTAAGAAAATCATAATTTATTACAAACACCCTATTAAATTTTTCTTGTATGGAATCAAACAACTTGGCATATGAATCAAATAAATCAGCTAAAAAAAAAAACAGATTAAATATTGCCGGGCTCATTAGCATAGACTTAGCCAACCAAAAAATATAGTCTTAACCGTAGGAAAATGTAAAGTCATCCTGGTAACACAGAAAAAAAAAACATGACTTACAAATTTGAAATTAAATTCTTTTTTCTTACATAAAAAGACTGCTAAATGGAAGGAAATTGGGTCAGAATCCTTGGAAAATGGACAGGCACATAATACAGCGAGTTGTAAGGATTTATCTAATGTCCGGAATAAAAAAACTTCTACTCTATTTATTTACATATAATACTGGTATTAGATTTCTGCACAAAGCTAGTTTTCAAACCCTTTATTCATCCATTTTGTTTTGGTGTATAATGTATAATGCTTCAAATACCTGGGAGCATTTGTCTCAGATGAGGGAACAAAACCCGAACTATTGGCCCGAATAGCACAGTCCACAGTAGCCCTTTCAAAACTTAAAATAATATGGAAAGACAAGGGCTTAGCCCTCGGCACCAAAATCAGACTGATGCGCTCCCTGGTCATGGCCACATTTTTATATGCTTGCGAGTCGTGGACGTTGAATGCAGAGCTAGAGAGGAGGATCCTAGCAATGGAATTGAGATGCTACAGAAGGATTCTAGGCATCACATTCAAAGACCGCATCACAAACCAAGAAATCAGAGACAGGGTTACTGCAGCGATTGGAGCCCATGACGACCTGCTAACTATTGTAAAAAGACAAAAGCTTAAAACCTATGGCCACATTACAAGATCTATGGGGCTCGCAAAGACCTTCCTTCAGGTAACAGTGCCAGGAAAAGTAGAAGAGGCAGACAGAAAAAGTGATGGGAGGACAACATTAAAGAATGGATGGGCCTGCCATTGAGAGAGGTTCTAAACAAGGCAAAAAAAAGGAAGGAATGGAGAAAGACGGTCGACAAGTCTTGCCTGGTGCCCCAACAGTCCAACAGACTAAGGGATAGGTAAGGTAAAAGGTTTGATAGTTCTCTTTATTTGCTGTAGATCTCCCCTAGTGGCCTATGTCACTACTAGACTATTTCCTACATTTTACTTTTAGTATGGAGAGGGATCAAGAAATATCAACAAACAGTAACAGTATTATTATATATAATAATATATATTATATATATACACATATTTTAGGCTTCTATTATATAATATCTATATTAAATGGATGCCTGATGTCAAAGTTTCAAAAAGTCACTGTGGAGTACGCGTAAAATTTTAATCTTAAGTCACTTTAGATCTAGAATCTAGTCACTAGGTCTAGTACCAGACTCTAGTCTAGTCCATAGTCGTGACTAGTCCTGAGAGTTTCTTTCAAATTCAAAGTTATTGAAATTATTCTAATCATAGTCAAATAATGTTATTTAATACTAGTTTAGATCTATTCTTTATTATCTTACCATTAGATGTTCCTGTTGTGCAGTATGTTCTTGACACAACTAGATCTATATCTAAGTAATTTAACAGTGGATACGTAATATTATTTCGTGAAAGTCCATAAGAGGACACTCTCAATAACGAAGACGACGTCGCCATCTTGTTGTTCAAACCTTTTTTTATTAGAATAGTCTCCCTTGGTACATGAAGGGCCGCTCACCTTTCCATATCCCTCTCTAAATGATTTAAATCAGTTATCTATTACTATTAAATCTTTTTCTATGTCCGAAGCGAGTGATGAAGTCTTTTTTTTTTTTTAATAAGTAGCATATTGAAAGAATAACATCAGCTTCCAAGTAAAATTAAAACAGTATTCTACGCAAATGTGGTGATAACAACGAATATTCACATTTGACTAGACTCACTAGAGTAACACCTTTAGTAAAATCACTAAATTTAGAAAGCCCTCAGGATAGAAGACACTAGGGCACAATAGCAATTATACATAAAACACTAGCCTAAACCATAATCTTCTAATAAAAAAACAAAATTTAATAAAATACTCAGAAAAACATAAAGATAAATGCACACTTCTAGTTCCATATGCTAGGACAAATTTGTACAAATGCTCCTTAAGATTCTTCCCTAGTGCTATTACTACTATTAGAACATGGAATGAGTTGCCTGAGCTAGCCAGGAAAACCAGTGACTTGGCAGAATTTAGGTCATTGGTTAATATGCCTGACTGAATGCATGACGCGTAGGACGTAATTATCTTCTTTTTTGAAATAACGTCTGTATTAGGCCTATATAAGATAAGATGTAGACCTAGGCCTACTCCTAGAGTGTTAGAATCTATACCTATGGTTGTGAAGGTTGAACATTTCATGGTGAGGCGGAAAGAAGACTTCAAGCCTTTGAGAGTAAATGCTACAGAAAAATGTTAAGTATCATGTATCAAATACCAAGGAAGGAAGACAAATGAGTTTGAACTATTACATATTACACTCTGACTGGCAAAAAGGAGGAACTACTCATTTCTCAATACTGTATTTCTAGGCCTATATATTACTGTTGTTGTTTTAAATGAATATTAACTGCACGTTTCCACGCGAACTCTTAGAAGATCATTTAGTGCAGCCACTTGTTGCCACTATTTAATCCCAGAATGCTTTTTAACAAACTTAATACCAGAGTGCTTCAGACATTGTCAAGTCCTGTATTCCCAGAAATAGTTTTAAAAAATGGAATAAAGTTAAACGTCACAAACTTTCACGATGTGTCCTCGTCTATTGGAAGGTGATATAACTACAACAAAAACATGTTCATTTAGATCTATACATTTTTGTTGTTAACCCTGTGTAAGATTTATAGTCTAGATCTAGGTCTATCATTAATGTTTCTTGTTTTTTCCTTCATGTACTAATGAGTAAGTAGGCCTAATGAATTAAATGACATGTAATTCTAAATCTTATCTTATAGAAACAGAACAGAAGAAAATTAAGCTACCTCCTAAGCGTATTCATGTGCTTATTCTTATAGTCGTAATTAAAGATGTAATCTCTGTCAAGTCATTGATTTTTGTGGCTATTCAGGCAAACCGTTCAATGTTCTAATGGCGCTAGGGAAGAAGAAGCATTTGTACGATTTTGTCTTAGCATATGGAATTAGAAATGTGCGTTCATCTTTTACGTCTTTCTGAATATGTTATTGTTTTTCTTTACTTTTCAACCTTCTGGCCTGACGTGTCTCTACGTTTAGTCATTTTACAGGTAGCCTAAATGAACGTTGACACAAGAATTAAAATCTGACTTTGTCTCGGTGCTCTGTCGTTCACAATGAAATCGAATGAATCTGTAAATTAAAAACTGTCCCCAAAAAATTATCCTTTATAGATTTTCTCGATTTCTTCCAGCCAGAGCTTTTTCTCTCTATATATATTTTTTATTTTTTTATTATTTTTTTTTTGCAAAGCAACACTATCACGTGACAATTGAAGAACGTTGAACTCCGAAGGATCTATTTAAATCTCCACTAAGTTTCACGGGAACATTAAAATGATATTTAAAACCTTTTGGTAAGACCAATTATAGACTTGGCGACCTCTCAGTGTAGTTGAAAGATTGTCAACGATTCTAGAGCAGAGCGTAAGTTCCAGTGACCAACGTTTTGTTCTGGTCACATTTAAACAGTTCGAAAAAAGATCTAGATTTTTGTCAGCAGTATGTAAACCTACTATTTTTCAAAACCTATTTCACTAAAGCACAGGGGAAAATATTGCTTTTTAAAAAAAAATCAAGCGTATATCTAGTCATTCCGTTGGTCTGGATTGAATCTAGTAGGCTACACGTTCTTTCTCCCACTTCCAATGAAAGTTGAAACTTTGCACAATTACTCACTTTCGATGACAACATTTGAATCAATCACAGAATTTACCAGTTTGTTTATCAATTATTCGTAATTGATTAGTTGTTGTTTTTTTATTTATGGTAAATGTGCTAATTAGCGCCGGGCGACCAGTGACTAATAATAGACTAATAAAACCTTTTATTTGTATAAGTACTTGAAAAACACGCCATCATGGATTCTGGATTCAGCCTCGAGCTACTTTCTTTTTTATTGCATCACGGGAAACCTGATACCCCCCCCCCCTCCTTTACTACTGGTCCACCCAAGTGATTGGACTATGGCGCACTGAACATGCTGCATGAAAGTTGGGGTAAACAAGTTTCTTCCAAAATAAATTTACTATCAAGGTAAAAAAATATATATACCCACTGGACGAATTCTAATAGTAGGCCTACTCTTCGATAGCACCCGAGAAGACAAGGTCCATTGATAAACCAAACGTTTGTCCTCTTTGGACAAGAACCTACATGTATTTGGTTAAATTTTGAGTCATTAAAAATTAATTGCATGCTTGATTCAAAATAATTGATGTAATTTCACTCAATTTAAGCGAGTTTTTTAAAGTATATTTTTTTCTTGAACTTTCTGACCTGTCCTGAATGTAAACATATCTCTGGGGATCCTAGCAATGGAATTGAGATGCTATAGAATGATCATAGGTATCACATACAAAGACCGCATAACAAACGAAGAGATAAGAAACAGGATTTGGCCTACAACTGCAGATGACCTGCTTACTACTGCCAAGTAACGCAAAATTAAACGTTATGGCCATATCACAAGGTCCTTTAGGCTCGTAAGGATCTTCCTACAGGGAACAGTACCATGAAAAAGAAAAAGAAGCAGACAGTGAAAGGGATGGGAAGACAACATAAAAGAATGGAAGGGTCCTGAAACGGAAAGAGATTCTACCCAAGGCAAAAGACAGAGAAATTGAGAAAAATTGACAACAGATCATGTGTGATGCCCCAACGGTTCAACATACTGAGGTGAAGGTGAAGGTATGAGGAAAGAGAAAAAGATTGGACTGGATCTGAAGATGAGGCTGTACAACGAAAA
Organism: Biomphalaria glabrata; assembly: GCF_947242115.1. Classification (NCBI taxonomy): domain Eukaryota; kingdom Metazoa; phylum Mollusca; class Gastropoda; family Planorbidae; genus Biomphalaria; species Biomphalaria glabrata. Next base: position 35,617,592 of record NC_074715.1, on the reverse strand, counting down.
TAGACTGAACAATCGATCAAAGTTACACCCTCACTTCAAGAATGTGAAAACTTTCGAGTTTAAATCAATTTTCCAATTAATAATTTGTTTAATAGTTCACTGGATAATCAAATAAAAGCATATCATAGCATCTGTGCACTTTTTGGCTTCTTGGTAAAACAAAATACTTTAGGCGTCGGAAGTATTTAATTTAACAAGCAGACACATTGGCCTCTGTACAAACTGTTGGTGGACATCTATCACATTTATAACTGTAGAGACGATCCTTCGAATGTAGTCAGTGCTCATGATCAAGAACTAGAAAGATGTCATTTATCAACTATCAAATTAAAGTAATCAAGAGCACATTAAGTACTTCAATGTCAAATGACTTCAAAAAGTTGATTGAACAATTTTAAAAGCCAATTCTCGTATGATATCTGGTCTATAGCCTAAATACATTTTTACCCATGGACATTTCAAAGTTGAAGATAAATACGTATTTCTTTGATTTACCAGAATAAATAGTCTAAGAAGTTCATATGATTAATATTATTTGTATAGCTTATTGAAAGTTTAAAATACTATTTTGATATTGAAGCAAAATGACACTCCTTTCTACTGCTTACTAGTAACAGAGTTAAATAAGTTTCATTAAAATCTTTGAAAGTAATCTAACCATCTGAACAGAGGCAAGGGTTAGCCCTTCAAAACCAGCCTACATCCAATTCATCTTGTGAAATAAAACTCAAAATGTATGGACTAGAACACACCCAGTCCAACAATTCAAATGCACACTTGCAAACTTGGTCGGGCCTACAATAGAAAACAAATGTTGAACAAAAATAGTAACATTTGGATTCATAACACAGTGTTTAGTTTGAAGAAAATGTATTATAGGCTTCTACTGATTGTTTCAGCGCACAAAGATATTTCACTTTTGTTTGGACCTCTCTTATCGTTCTTCACAACCCTGACACAACACGCACGCACACACACACAGTCACACACAAACTTTTTTTCCATTTTTAGTTTTCTTTTGAAATGTCTTGTTTAACGAGTTTTTTTGTTTGTTTTTGTTTGTTTTTTAATGCTATAGGGTGCCCTCGGTGTGTGGACATATACAAAGAGTTGGTTTCCTTTACAACTCATCTTGGGTCATTCCTATTTTAAAAAATCGTCAGATTTTTTTTCATTATCTTTGAAAAGTATGACTTGATGTTGGCTTCTCATTTTTGTTTTGTTTGTGAGAGTAAAATGATAGAAGACACGGATATTTCTAGTCTACTGTTTCAAACCAACCAAGTTAATTATAAATTGAAATGTCATATTATTTTTAAAGGATTCAAAACATATTAGATGGGAAAGCCGTCGCATCATAAATAAAAGGCAGTGTTTCTAACATCCCCAGAGATTTGTTTACCAAACAGATTGTGCATACAAGAAGTTAACTCTCTTCTTCTGCTAAGATAAATCTGAACCACTTCAACTGGGAAAGTGAACTGCTCACAATGGACGAGGAACCTAAGCCTGCTGAAGGTACATTGTAGCTTTTAGCGAGGAGTAATGGGAATTTTAAACACCTAGGCCGCTTGTATACTACACAGTGTAATCGTTAAAAAAAACTACGGTTGAATGTATACAGAAAGGCATGGAATCTTTCAAGTTACACCGTGACGGTAAAATGTCCGTAATGCGATTTGAAACAGCCGTGTGTTGCTTTCGATTATATAGCGCTTGTTTCTCTCGTCTCATGACCGGGTTTATGACAGTGCAAGACCGTACAGCCGGCCAGGCCTTGCCTTAGAGACAGCTGTCACATTTCAAAAATATAAAATTGTTAGCATACTAAATATAAGAAGGTCATGTAATTGAGCTTAAATTTACAAGTATTCTGTTTGTTTCTTAACCACTAATCCACTATGAAGCTTGAAGAGGGTGGCGGCCTCCACAAAAATCCTGCCCAGGGCATTCACTTACTAAAATCCGGCACTATCCCTGCTAGAACACAATCACAAAGTATTGCTTGATCTAAGAGGATCTTTGTTAGTAGCAAGTCTTATGTGTCTGCATGTCTTATGTGTCTGGATGTCTTATGTGGTTTGGTAAGGGGTGGGAGGTGCGGAAACACAAACTCAAAATCGGCCCCCGAAGTGGTCCACCCAGGCAGGCTTCAATATTCTCAGAAAGAACATCTGAATGAAATTATATCAAAGACAAATGAGAGATAAGAATGGAGAAAGAAGGTTAACAGATCTTGTGTAGTGCCCCAACGGTCCAGAAGATTAAAGGATAGGTGAAAGTGAATGTTAAGTTAGATGTGAACCTGGCCTAACTAGTTCCCCTTTCAGACCTTGTTCATCTGTTTTTGTGGCCTACGATTAACGAGGGTGTCATGTAGCCAGCACAACGACCAACCGCCTTTACTTTTCACCAATTAATGTCAGGTACCCATTAGAGCTGAGTCCAAAGATTCCAAAGTTAAAAATTCCAGTCTTCACCAGGATTCGAACCCGGGACCCCGGTTCGGAAGCCAAGCGCTTTACCGCTCAGCCACCGCCCTCCCCTGGTCTACCTGATGTCTTATAATTGATCTAATTTTTTGAAAAGCCTTATTGCGTAGTTATAAAAATAGTCAGGAACATGAAGCTTATAAGATTACTATTCTTTTTAAATTAGGTCTAACTTATAATGCATACTAATTAGCTTTTTCTCTTTAAAAAATACTTGCATAACTGATTTTTAAAAATTAGATTTTTCGCTTTCAGAAAAAAAAAAGTAGCCGTTGCATCAGAACTTTGAATGGTCTAAAATATTGTGATGTCCGATTTTCAATATCTTTTCTAGTTTACGAGAGCTAAACTGGACGGACGGACAGACGAACAGACATTTCACACAAAACTAATAGCGTCTTTTCCCCTTTTGGGGGCCGCTAAAAATGTTAAAATCAGTCCATAAGTTGAATTATTCCCCTCTATACTTATGTTATCACTTAAAGCTTTGAAATTAACAATAAAGCTTTCTGTTTTCATAAGCACTTCGCTGGCACAGTGGTTAATGCATTAGCTTGATGAGGCTTGAGCCGTCGGGTTTGAATTAAAGTCATACAACTTTTTTTTTATAAAATGCATTTGAGGAAACTCTCTTCTTTCTATCCCCCGCCCCTTTTCCCAGCTAGTTCAGACAAGTGAATGGCGCAGTGAGAAATCTAAACGCATGAAATTGCGCTAAACAAAAACAATTGGTAAAAAATATTTCTAATCGCACAGATTTATTATTGTTAGTCTAGATCTATTAAAAATTTAATTACATGATGATCCAAACTAATTAATAAGGCTACAGTTACACTTCATATAAGCTTTTTAAAAAGTATTTCAATATTTTTTTGTTTAACTTGTTACTTTGATGATTTTTTTTTTAAATATTGTAATCTCGAGCAGGAATGATAATTCGAACGCATTGTTGATGCCCAAAACATCCATTGTTGTAAAGACGAGCCTTGCCTCTAAGCGCAATGCAAATTTAATCATTAAATATTCTTTTTAATTCCGCTTAAATTGCAGAGGGAGAAGGCTCGAGTCATTTGCTTCAGGATCCCAAAGACACTGTAGAAGAACTGCTAACTCTTCAAGAACCTTGTTTTGAAATCATTGAAATCGCTAAGGAGAACTGCCCTGTCAAGAAAGGGAAAGTCTGTTTTTTGGGACCTTTGGTAAATCTTAGAATATATTCATGTAGATCTGTCTTAGAACATAGTGATGTATCTTAGAATTTATTAATTTATGTATCCTTGAACAAATTGATTTTCGTGACGCATGTTGTCTAGCAATTAAACTATATTTAAAAAAAAAGAATATGTAAACATTTTATTGAGAAAAATGGGATTCATGATCCGTACGACTCCCATATGTTTGTGAATGACACGGAATTGAGGCTGCTGATTAATAATAAACCTTTTAATAAAAACATGCTAAAGAGGTGTTAAGTCCTAACTAGTGCTCACGTAACCTCTGGGAAGATTTAGAAGATGGTGAAGGTTCTTGAAGAAATTTAGTTTATGGTCATGCTAACTTTATATCAATGAAAGGAGAGGGAAGAAGTTCTTTAGAAATCGAACTCTACCGAAGAAAAAAAATTAAACGAACTGTACTGAGCGTGCTGGATTTACATATAGGCAACACAAGTTATAGTTAAGGGCTTCTTGTCCCTCACCCAAACAAAAAATGTTCCCGGGATATTTTCAATTATTTTGAAAAAAAAAATTGGCTGATGCTGTAAACACAATAGACCTAGCCAGTAGGGGTTGGGTTAAACATTCCCCCATATCTTAAATCGCTTAGGGCCTTAACAATTCTAAATCCGGTTCTGTCCACTGAAGAAAAAAGTAAAACGAAGTCGACTGAAGAAAAAAGAAAGTCGACTGTAGAACGTAATCATCTTTTTTGAAGTAACGTCTGTATTATATAAGATAAGATAAGATGGTAGAAGACTTAAAATTAAACTTTATCTCAATATAATAGTTGTTGATATATTTTGCAATTATTAGTCAAGCTATCTGGATGTGAAAAGAATAAAGAATCAACCAAAAGAAAAGAAAGGTAATTGTCTTTTGTTGAATAGCTGCTTTTCTATTTAATTTTCCAATGTCTGCTTTGAAAAAAAGGATTATTAAAATTTAAGACGTCTAATTAGCTCATTATTTTACTATTCTCCCACAATTAATAAAATATTGCATTAATTGCATTAGCTGATTAATTTGACGGTGTATAGCTGAATGGAAAAAAAAAACACTTGGCTCCCAATCAAAGGGGCTTGAGTTCGAATCCCAAGTCCAGCTGAGTTGAGTTGAGCTGAATTATGTTTGCTAAGGGTCTAAAGGCTGCACGGAAACTTTCTCTCAGACACCCCTTTCCCCAACGGGATTGAACCATAGTGCACTGAGCATGAAAGTTGCGCCATACCAAAGCAAAATGTACAAATTGTGTAGCATGAATTACAGTGTGTTTCTCTTTCTTAATGCTGATGAACTTAAAACACATTTTTACGCTCCTTAAACAACTGTTGATCTAAATGACTGGTTTCTTCTTAGCGTCCACACAACTTAAGATTTATTTTATCTTACTAGAAACGTGCATCACTGGCCAAAGTGGAGAGCTGAAGTCGATCCTGAAACGTAAAGTGCGACCATCACTGCCCAGCATCGCCACTTTCCATCTTCACAGTCTAGCCGGTAGGTTGGTTACTGGCAATAACGTACGGTATCTGTTTGTTGACTTTTAACAATTAGGCCTATATGATGCTCAGAAGTTTGGGTAGGATGAAGGGGGTGATTGAAAAGAAATTGAAACAACCAGCCTATCATAGCAGACAGACCACAGGAGCAGCCTGTCATAGCAGACACACCACAGGAGCAGCCTGTCATAGCAGACGCACCACAGGAGCAGTGAATAATTTGTTTGAACATGTTGACAATATTTTCAGTGTTCAAAATGTAATCACAAAACAATCCATAAGTTAGAACTGTCGACTATGTTCTCATTAGCGAATGGATTGTAGAACTACTTCTAAAGAACCAGGACATTATGTTTAAATGTACAGTATATCTTATCTATACGGTGTTCATTTGAATCTATTTCAATGTTGTATATCTTAAAGTGTATTTCAATGCTGTATTTATAAAAAGTATTTCAAATGTTGCGTTTGTTAATGTGTATTTCAAATGTTGCGTTTGTATATTCTCCCAGATGAAACGGTGCAACATGATGCCACTACAACAGTGGTGAATGAAGTCGGCCAACTTGATTATAAATGTGTTACCACGCATCCCAGTTGTTATGAGATTACACATAGAAAGAACTCCGCCAGAAAAACTGTTTCAATGCAGTCTGGTTTTCACTCGGCCAAGTAACAGTTTTACTTATATATATATATATATATATAAGCATATATATCATATATATATATATATATCATAGGCGTGGCCGGGGGGGGGGTTTGAGTTTAACGCCCCTACCAGGGGGGTTCGAGTTTAAAACCCCTACCAGAGGGGTTCGAGTTTAAAAACCCCTACTAGGGGTTTTGAGTTTAAAACCCCCTACCAGGGGTTTTGAGTTTTATACCCCCTATCTGTTGTTTTTTTTGCAGTTAACTCCCCCTCTTCTATAAAAAAAAAACAAAAAAAAATGCAAACGAAAGTCCCCTAATTCCAAGAGCACAGTTAAGGAAGATTTTGATTTTAAAACTTCAGCGTGGTTTGAAGGTAAAAATACCTCTTTAATAATAAAAACAAAGAAAATTATACACTCAAAATGTTATGAGTGTAGTCAAAGGGGTTTTGAGTTTAAACTCCCCTCCACTGGAGTTTGAAGCTAAAAAGTACCTCTTCAATATAAATAAAAGAAAATTACTCACTCCAAAATCTATGAGCGTAGTCAAAGGGATTTTGAGTTTTAAAAAATACATCTTCAGTGCAAGAAAAAAAGCAAATTACGCACTCAAAATGCTATGAGCATTGCCAAAAGGGGTTTTGAGTTTAAACCCCATTCAGAGGGGTTTGGTGCTAAAAATACATCTTCAATATAAAAAAAAGTAAATTACACACTAAAATTATTTGAGCGTAGCCAATCTAATCGGGGGTTTTGAGTTTAAACCCTTCTTCTACAGATGGCTTTTTTTTAAAGTTTAAAACCCCTCCAGATGGTTTTGAGTTTAAGATCCCCCTACAGAGCATTTTGAGGTAAGAAACACCCAACAGAAGATTTTGACGATAAAACTTATCTTTTCGATATAAAATCTAAAGCAAACTACAGTCACTTAATTCCAAGAGCGTATTCAAGAGAGGTTACACATTTTTACCTGCAGTGAATAGTCATCTACCGAAATCGAAAAACACTAAATGTAGCTCAACAAAGATGGCTTAGACAGATTTTAGGAGTCAGTTATAGAGATCGGGTCTAAATCAAGGCCGAACTGGGAGTCGACCCCTTAGTAAGATTGTGAAGAGCGACGCATCAGATTTGCGGGACATGTTCTCCGACAAAATGAATTACGCATAAGAAGAGTTGCAATGATATCCTAGTACAACTTGACGCCACTCATTCTTGGAGGTCCTCATGGTAGGTGGGAAGAGGCTTCAGACATTACCAGTGACAGATTTTTATGGAAACAGCTTGACAAATGCTCCGAACGGCGCGGCAGGGTCTAAGTCAGTAAGAATAGCACATTAGGTTTTTGAAATAAAACTTTTTAATAGCAGGAAAATGCAGTGTAGATACCTCAGAATATGTATTTTGTTGGCTTTCAATACCAGAAATAGTGCTTGGCGGCGGGGCTTCGCCCAGCGCTGGGGCAGCTCCTAGCGCTCCCCCAGACCCCTTTGCTACTAATGGCGGGGAATCTACAATTTTTCCACTAACTCATGGAAGAACATATTCTAGGGCACAATAAACGTCTTCCGAAAGATTGAAGGGTCAGAATGTAATAAAGATTATGTGCACACACACACACACATAAATACATATAATTTTATTTTCGCGGGGGGGGGGGGGGGGGGGGGGGGTCGGGGGGGGGGGAGAAAAAATTCACCCCAACCCCCCCCCCCCGAAAAAAAATCCTGGCTACGCCCATGATATATATAATCTTATTAACTAAATAACATATAACTAATACACATTACGTCAACTTTTCTCTCGGCAAAGCAAAAATAGAAATAAATTAATTAATAATAAAAAAAAAAAATCAATAAATAAGTAAAAATAGAAGTTAACGAATGAGGACCTCGTTATTTAGCCGTACATCTTAATTTGCGTTTTTTTTTTCGATAATGGTCAGTCGGTCATCATGGGGTCCAATCGCTTTAAGACACTGTTCTGAATTTTCTCGTTTGTGAAGTTGTCTTTGTTTATGAAACATAGAATCCTTCTAAAATATCTCAATTTCATGTCTAGGATATTCCTCTCTAATTCTGCAGTGTAGAGTTTAGTGTAGTGTAGACTATTCTTTTCTTATAATAGTTAATGAGGTGTCCAAAGGCCAGAACAATGACCAATCGCCTTTACTTTCCCCAACAAATGCCAGATACAGATACCTCTTAGAATTGGGCTCACTTAGGGAGGTCATTTAATTCAAAATCCTTCACCGAGATTGGAACTCGAGACTTGCAGCCCAAGCACATTACCTTTTAGCATTCGCCCTTTTAATGTGTTAAGACTAACCTCTAAACAAATGGTTCAATTGTCGTTCTGTTCTCAGCAGGGTAGTCTGGATCTCGACGTGCCCTGAAGACTTGAACAATGTTCCTGCACATTCTCTTCTGATTCGATGGAAGCTCTCCTTCACCGTGCCCTGTTACACAATAGAAAGTGTTTACACTGTACTCACGAGGTACTTCACACTGCCACACAGAACGGGGCCGAAATGAAGCATGACCCACGGGGATTGCCCCTCTGGTTAGACACGTAAAACCATTGAAACAAGAATGAATTTTAACTCCACTACAGAACTCTGCTAGTTTCGACCCTGATACTGGCCAGTGGCTTCACTAGGGTTAGTGTCACCCGGTGCGGTCAGCTCATGGTTTCACCCATCTCCCGGCCCCCCAAAAATTCTCTGCTCATGTTCACTGCCGTTGATCACCACATAGCCGACAATGACGTCGTGTTCAGAGTGTCGTCATAAGAAACGTTTAGTGTGACATTTAGTCAAAGGCGGAAAAGAAGTTTTTAAAAAATGGAAGGATGTTGACAGGTTAGTGGGCTCCAGCAGCTAGTCCAACTAACCCTTATAGGAGAATAGATTTACTCAATACAAAACTTCAGAACTGACCTTTATAAGCGAGTAGCTTTACTCGATACAAAACTTGAATGAAGCTCGAAAACTTCAGTTTTTTTAAACAAACAAAAAATCATTTTATTCACAAATACTTAGAGAAACGACTTCTCTCAGACAACAAACATACGTGGTCCTATCTCGTGTTTCACTTCCACCAGCAGTTCCACTTTTGTATTCACCCAATCCAATGTATGTTCATTCAGAATCCCTCAGTCGTTACAAACACCGTCAAGACGTCCACACAGTCCATTACAGAGGCAGTGAAAGTGAAACATACCCTAAGAGTTGTCATTATTCAAAATACGTTTTTGTTTCTAAGTAATAATCATTGACACATCCTGACTTACCAAATCTTCAATCAGGTATGGGGACATCACGTGTCTTGTCCATCTCTCGCCCAACTCAGCTTTAGTGGTCTTCAAAGACGAACTGTCTGCAAGGACTGTTGCATCTGCTGGATTTATTGGATTTAAACAATGTCCTTTGATGTGCTCTTGGTTTTTCAAGAAAATGTATAAAGACAGGTTAGGCATATGCTTTCTACATTAGGTTAATGCGCTGTTTTTAGTTTGGTCAATGTGAAGTTCGTAGGTTAATGCGCAGCTCTTAGGTTAATGTACAGTTCTTAAATCTATATCTTGTGTGGAAGAGTTTGAATTCTATTTATGAATTACTGTGACACTGTCTGAATCCAATTAAGCATAAAGTATTATTGAAACAAAGCTTTACGAATCGACCCACGGCGTAGCATACGCCGCTATTTTGCAGAGCCGGCCTTAGGCCCCTGCCACTAGCGGATCCAGAACTTTGGACTGGGGGGGGGCGATTTTTTTCCAAACCCTAACCCTAACGCCCAGTAAACCCTAACCCTACGCATAAACGTGCGTACAGCACACACACACACACACACACACACACATATATATATATATATATATATATATATTTATATATATATATATATATATATATATATATATATATATATATATATATATATATATATATATATTTGAGAATAAAAAAAGCAGCATTTCTCAACCTTCGGCGAAAAACAAAACAACTGGGGCAGCGCTTTAAGGTTCTCTTGTAGAGTTCGGCCGACGCCATAAGCATTTTCTTGCATTCTTCATTGCAGAAACGCATTCTCCTGACATCTACAACTCATTATTCATAAATGGAGTTCAGGGCGAAGCCCTGACGCCAAAAGCGTTTTCTTGCATTCTTCACTGCAGAAATGCATTCTCCTGACATCTACAACTCATTAGTCATAAATGGAGTTCGGGGCGAAGCCCTGACGCCAAAAGCGTTTTCTTGCATTCTTCATTGCAGAAACGCATTCTCCTGACATCTACAACTCATTATTAATAAATGGAGTTCGGGGCGAAGCCCCGACTCCAAAAGCGTTTTCTTGCATTGTTCACTACAGAAAAGCATTCTCCTGACCTAAAGCTCATTATTCATACTATTAAAAAAGGACCTTTCGAATAATGTTGTACTTGAAAAATATTCTAATATGCATTTATAGGCCGATAATACATTGCACATAAAACCGATTTGTTCCTTGAAAAGATAGGATACCCCACGTATTTAGATTTTTGCTTTGAGGATCGCCGCCGAAAAAAAAACTTATTCGATAAATAGTATTCAAGAAAACTGTAGTATGAATTGTGAGTTATAGTTCCAAAATTTTTAGCTAGAAAAATATCAGATTGAGTAAAGGTTGGGAAAAGGCGACTATAAAAACATTTTTTGAGTTTAGAACTCATCTCAATCATGACTCTTATACTGAAAAATTTCGTTTGAATTCTAACTTTTCCAATGCAAAATCTTTCTTAAAATAATTATGATAAATTCATGTGAAATTACAAAAAACTCTGTCTGGAAATGGGAATGGCGGTAGAGTGAAAACGATTAATCCTCGCTCCTTTAATAATTTCTGCTAAAGATTGCATTTGGCATTAAAGAATAGGGGTTGGGCGACTCGATATAAGAATTTAATTTATAGTATATATAAATTATACTAATGACAGATTTTTTTAAATTTGTAATTTCTTAACTGTAATACAAAAAGAAAAAGTATTGATTTGTTCGATGGAGGAAATACGATTGCATGTATCGCCCTTCCTACCTGGTACAACCCTTTTTCATTTAAATTTACTAATGATACAATTTGAGATTAGAGTGTGGTACGACATATTTACAATGGGTCACATATCAATACGTAGTTTTTATTATATAGATATTCAACTAATTTTATTCACAAACTATGATTCTCCACAAAAATAGGACCGCCCCCCCAGCACTCAAAGGGCTAGAGTGGGGAGGGCAGTACATGCAATCGCCCCCCCCCTCCCTCACCCCACCGAATCGGCCAAAATACCAGAAAGGGAGCGACATAATATAAAATTTATATATTAATTCAAGTTCAACTAATTTTGTTCACAAACTATGATTTCTCCATAAAAACGGACCGCCCCCCCCCCACTCACAGAGATTAGGTGGGAAGGGCAGTAGAGGTATTCGCCCCCCCCCCCCCCCAAATTGGCAAACAGGGAACGACATAATAAAAAGATCGGTTAAAATATCAATAACAAGTTTTAATGATATAGATATTTAATTGATGTTGTTAGCAAGCTGTGATTTCTACAAATAAATTTGACCGCCCCCCCACTCGAAAGTGTAACGGGGGGGCGGGATTGATACCATCGCCCCTCCCGACCCCACGAAATCAGCCAACATACTAGAGGGGGGGGCGAAATAATTTAAAAATAGTTTTAAATATATATAATTAATATATATTTTTAACATAATTAATAAATTCGTATACAAATCGTGTGAATTTTATACTAAAGTTCGTCCGCCCCCCCCCTTCGGGGGGGGGGGGGGTCGGCCGAGTGGGGGGGGGGGGCGATTGCCCCTACCGCCCCCCCCCTGGATCCGTCAGTGGCCCCTGCTACCTAAGAGATCGCAGTGGGCCCCGAACTTTCATTTTATAACTTATAAAAGATTTCCTGCGGCCTCCTGATTTACAAAATATACGAAAAAGTCCTGGAAATCTACGAAATTATTAAAATCTTTTGAAAACTCAAAAACAAATCTCCTGAAACATATAGACAAAAATTGTCATTTTGGGGTGTCATTCAATATGGAAAACGCCAATCCTACGCGCGATAAAAAAAAAATAGCATTATGCAATACCCGTAATTGTGGAATTTGGTAAAAGAAGCTACTCGCGCCTCAAACTAATGAAGAATTACTTGAGGTCAACAATTCTCGTAGATAGATTGAAACATTTGGTAATTCTTGCTATTAAGCGTGATCTATGTAGGAAATTTTTATGATATACTGTATGACTTTGCCACACGCAAGGCTCGTAAAGTAATTCTGTACGTAGTAAAGAATGAATAAAATGCAAAGACGAATTTATTTTCTAATACAAACTGTTAATTTTCACTTATTATCCGTATCCCTAACCCGAACTTGGCCCCGCGAAATCCGTTTCGCATTGAGCCTCACAATAGCCCTGCTATTTAGTGACGGGTGAATACAGATTAGCTTACTTGTTCTCCCCCTCCTCTCTTTTTTTTTTCGCCTCTAAAGTCTAGCCCGACTTGCAGAAATAAAAGAGTGATCTTTCCATTACCCCATAGTGTCCAGACTGTTGAGCCATGAAGAGAATTATATATAGAGATTTTATCAGTAAAGTAAATTAGATAGTTCAAACTGCAATAAATAGGATTCAATATTTATGACATATTGTCATCATTTTGTCAATTGATCTTAAGTAGTTTTCACTATTTTATCAACTTAAAAAAAAATAATTCTGAACTATTTGAATCTTAAATGTGTGGTTGCCATGGTAATTATGTTCACATTGTTTAGTCTCCTGCTCTTCATTTGGTAGGTCTAGAGCTAAATGGGATGAGTACAATGTTGGCAGGTTGAGATTTTGATCCGTTGAAAGATTGTTTTAAGGGTTATAAATCTAAGACTGAACTAATAGAGGAAAGCTATAGTGCGTAAATTATAAAAAAAAAACTACAAACAAACATTTAGATCTATAATTAAGGCGTGAAGATTAAGATTAAAAGGTGAGAAGTGCATTAAGTCACGTGACTACGCAAGCCAGCTGACTCAAGACATTGTTCTGCTGGGATAAATAAGCTCTATCCTTATACTGCTGGGATCAATAAGCTCTATCCTTATACTGCTGGGATCAATAAGCTCTATCCTTATACTGATGGGATCAATAAGCTCTATCCTTGTTCTGCGTACGTCTTTAATGTTAGCTTTTCTTTGAGTCTTAGAATATACATGAGGCCACTAGCGGATCCAGAACTTTGGAGTGGTGGGTGGCGATTTTTTGGCGAAAAAAAAACCCAGCCATGCTGAAGCCCCGAAGCCAAAAAGCGATTTCTTGCATTCTTCACAGCAGAAACGCATTCTCCTGACATCCAAAGCTCATTATTCATCGTATTCAAAATTGGACCTTTGAAAATGTTTTACTTAAAAAATATTCTAATATGAATTTACAGGCCTTTACTACATTGCAAATACAACCTATTTGTTCCTTGAAAAGATATTAGATTAAGGCTTTAAGGATAGCCGCCGACAAATAAAATTATTGGACAAAAAACAAACAAACCCAGCCATGTTGCGGCCTTTCTCTTGACAGCTAGTAGGTCTGGGGAAGCGCTGTAAGCCAAAAGCGTTTTCTTGCATTCTTCACTGCAGAAACGCATTCTCCTGATACCCCACATATTAAGATCAAGACTTTGAGGATCGCCGCCGAAAAAAAAAATTCGGAAAAAAAATATTTAAAAAAAAAAAACTAATTTGTACCGGTAAGTGATAAATTTTGTTCAATGGGGAGGTTTGTAACTTTGTTTTGTTACAGAACTAGAATTCAAAGTTCTAAACAAAAAACATTTCGAAAGTGGAAGGAGAAATGAAGTGAACAAATTAGATCCTACTCTAAATTTGTTGCAGTTTTAGGATTCAAGTATATTTTGTCAGTTATAGACTTAAAAATTTTTATACAATAGAAAAATATCATTTTGAGTAAAGGTTGGAGAAAGGTGACTAGGAAAATAATATTTGGGTTCAGAACTCATCTCAATTGTCACTCTTATAAAGAAAAATTTCGTATCAATTCTAAATTTTCCAAAACAAAGTCTTTCTTAAGATAATTAAGATAAATTCGTGTGCAATTACATAAACTCTGTCGCGATATTTGACAATTCTTTTTTAAAATGTCATGTTTTCGTCTCGAAAGGGGAGAGAGCGGTAGAGTGAAAACGTTAATCCTCGCTCCCTTTTATAATTTCTGCTAATGATTGCATGTGGCATTAAAGAATAGGGGTGGGGCGGCTCGATATAAGAATTTAATTTAAAGCATATATAAATTATATTAGTGACATATTTTTAAAAATATTGCATGTATCGCCCATCCCACCTGGCACAACCCTTTTTCATTTTATATTTACTAATGATAAAATTTGAGATAACAGTCTGTATACAACATGGTAATACAAATGGGTTAAAACGTCAATATGTACTATATTATATAGATATTCAACTAATTTTGTTCACAAACTATGATTTCTCCATAAAATAGGACCGCCACCCCCCACTCAGAGGGCTAGAGTTGGGAGGGCGGTAGAAGTAATCGAACCCCCCACCTCACCGAATCGGCTAAGATACCAGAAGTGTAGCGATATAATATATAAATTACATAGTAATTCAACAATTTTTTTTCACAAACTGTGATTTCTAAATAAAAATAGGACAGCCCCATCCCACTCAAAGGTTTTAGGTGGGAAGGGCGGTGGATGAATTCGCCCCCCACCCAATCGGCTAACAGGGAAACGACATAATATAAATAACGGTTAAAATATCTATAACAAGTTTTAATTATATAGATATTTAATTGATTCCGTAGTTTTAATTATATATATATATTATTGATTCTGTTAACAAGCTGTGATTTATACAAATAAATTGGACCGCCCCCCTCAAAACTTTATGGTGGTGGTGGGAGGGCGGGATTGATACCATCGCCACCTACCCACCCCACCAAATCGGCAGACATAATAGAGGGGAGTGGGCGAAATAATCTAAAAATGGGTTGAAATATAAATAATGAGTACATATTATTAACATAACTAGTAAATTCGTATAGACATTGTGTGATTTCTTTAATAAAATTCGTCCTTCATGGGGAGGGGTCGGCCGAGTGGGTGGGGGGGGGCGATCCTGGATCCGCCAGTGCATGGGGCGGTGTTATAACAACAACCAATGATTTAAGCAAAACAATAAATAAAGAGACATCAAAATACGTGAAAACACACACATATAGTCAGGGCCGGCCCTAACAATTCCGGGGCCCTATGCGAAACGGATTGCGTGGGGCCCAGTCTGGGTAGGGATAAGGATAATAAGTGAAAATTAAGATTTTGTATAAGAAAATAAATTCATCTTTGAATTGTATTCATTCTTTACTAAGTGAAACATCACGATCAAGTTAACTTTACGAGCCTTGAGTGTAGCGAAGTCATACAGTATGTCATCAAAATTCGGTTTCCTACATAGATTACGCTCAATAGCAAGTATTGCTGAATTGTTCCATCTATCTTCGTGAGTTTTTGACCTCAAGTAATTGAATGACACCTCAATATGACAATTTTGTCTATTTTTCAGATGTTTATGATTTCAGGAGATATAAGTTATAATGGTTTAATTTAATAATATACACCTACAATTAGCGCGGGGCCTATGAAAGTGTGGGACTCACTACGGTTGCATAGGTTACAGTGGCCTAACACCGGCCCTGCATATAGTGGTATAAGGCTACAGTCACATCAAAACACAATATATGTGCCTATGTTCTCGGAAAGTGTTGAATCCTAAGAATAGGACACTTACTGCAAAACTTGGATGTATCTACAAAACTAAACAGTATAAGTTTATGTCAAATAGCAATAGAAATATATATATATTACTTAAAGACAAAAAAAAAAGAATACTAGTATTTTTTTTACATTATATTCAAATTTTTTTTTAACTTCCATTCCAAAATAAAATGTGCATGATATATATTGTGTGTGTGTGTGTGTGTGCGCACGCACACACATAATTAATCTTTATTACATTCTGACCCTTCATTCTTTCGGAAGACGTTTATTGGTACAAACTAAACTAAAATGAGTTATTCCTGGAGTGGAAAAATTGTAGACTCCGCCCGTGCCAGCAAGGGGTCTGGAGAGCGCTTTAAGCTCAACCAGCGGTGTTCGAGGCGGAGCCCCGCCGCCAAGCACTATTTCCGGTATTGAAAGCTAACGAAATGCATATTCTGAGGTATCTACAGTGCATTATCCTGCTATAAAAAGTTTTATTTCAAAAACCGAATGTGCTTTTCTTACTTAGATACTCCCGCGCCGTTCGGTGCATTGGGCGGCAAGCTGCTTCCACAAAAAATCTGTCGCTGGCAATTTCTGAAGCCTCTTCCCACCTGCTCTGAGGACCTCCATGAAATTGTGGCGCCAAGTTGTACTAGGATGTCCCTGTTTGCTCTTTCCTCGTAACGGCCTCCGTGTCCTCGCAACTCTTATTATGCGTAATTCATTTTGTCAGAAACATGTCCCGCAAACCTCATGCGACGCTCTGTCACAACCTTACTAAGGGGTCGACTGCCAGTTCGGCATAGGATTTCCTTGATTTAGAACCGATCTCTATAACTGAATCCTAAAATCCGTCTTAGCTATCTTTGTTGAGCCACATTTAGTCTTTTTCAATTTTGGCAGATGATTATTCACTGCACTGTATTGATGGAGCCCACCCACTGGTAGAAATTTGTAAATTTGGCCACGCTCTTGGTATTAGGTGACGTTGTTAGCTTTAGATTTTATATCGAAAAGGGAAGTTTTATCGTCAAAATCATCTGTTGAGGGTTTTAAGCTAAAAATAAATCTCTGGAATTTTTTTTAACAAATTCAAAACCCCCTTAGCTACGCTAATAGAATTTAGTGCAAGTAATTTGCTTTAGAATAATATTGAAGAGCCCCCCTTGGCTTGGCTAGGTCATGGAATTTTTTTCATATTGAAGAGGTATTTTTTTAGCATCAAACCACGCTGAAAAAAAAGGGGGGTAAACTCAAAACCCTTTTAAGTTCTTTATATATATATATATATATATATATATTGGATAGGTATTTTTCATTTCAAACCCCGGGGGATGGTAAACTCAAAACCCCTTTGGCTACGCTCATAGCATTTTGAGTGTGTAATTTGCTCTTTTTATATGAAAGAGGTGGTTTTTAACTGCAAACCCCGCTAGAGGGGGGTTTTAAACATAAACCCCTCTTAACATATAACCCCTCTTGGCTACGCTCATAGAATCTGCTGACTTAAAAATGGATAGTCATATATTGAAGAGGGGGTTTTATCGTTAATTTGGGAGGGGGGGGGGTTAAATCAAAATCTTCCTTAGCTATACTCTTGGAATTTGGGGATTGTCGTTTGCGTTTTTTTTGTTTTTTGTTTTGTTTTATAGAAGAGGGGGTTTCAACTGCAAACCCCCCTGGTAGGTGGTTTTAAACTCAAGATCCCCTTGGCTGCGATGGGACAAGTGATGGTTTAGCATTAAAATCTCACCAAAAATCAACAAAATCAAAGCAAAAAATCAGTCACTAAACTCCGCCCCCCCCCCCCAGCGGGGGATTTCATTTCGGCCATGAAGCGTTCCTATGATTACTCCAAAGGTCTATATACCACAAACAATAGTGTCAATTGATCCATGTCTAGGTTTGCTCCAATCAAGCGACGAAAGAAGTTCTATCGGCCCACAGCGGACGAAATTTTTGTAAGTCATATCCGACAACAGCAGAAAATTATCACCACCTGCTTCCGGCTTCATGCCCCGAACATGTTTTACGATCACACAACTTACATACCATAAGCGCAAGGAGCATGAACATTCGATACCAACAGCTCTGTAGCAGGAAGTCGATGAACAAAAGAACATTGGATCAAAAACAATAGGCATATAAATATAAGTTTTCAGTACCGTAACTTTGTTTTTTTTTTCTTTTTGTCCATTTCTGTTTGTTTGCAGTCTCGCACATTAGAGATTTTATGCTTTGACTGGACACCATTGATTGATTTCATGGGTAATAATGTAATACATGTATTAACTTTAGGATTAAATCAGGAGATGTCTGCTTCTAAAGAGATGATTGGCTGGTGTTGGGATAGGAGACTTTATAAATATTTTGATAAGTACGAAATTTATAATTATAACTGATCCAGAATTTATATAAAATATTACATTAGACTACTATTTAAGAAAAATTAGTACTTCTAGCTGCGCTGGGTCGGAAACATATCCCGCATGGGAGACGACCGCATGCCAAAAGGCGATCTGCTTTGGCCAGTTTAAAGGAGGACGACGAAACAGAGGTGCCCCCCCCCCCAGTAAATGCTATTAAAGATTAACTTAAGTGCCAGTCCTATATACTATTAGGTTAATAGCCTTAATGATAGCGTACTATCAGCAAAATGAGCCCGCAGAGCATTAGCACTAACTTTACTAGAGCGGGAGTGGTCTTCTGCCTTGATAGCCAACAACAGCCTACTACAACATATTATGTACCCACAAGCATATTTTATGTTCATTGTTTATCTTCTTCTTGTGTTTGTTTGTAACTGATGAAGGCCTCGTGGTGCAAAGGTGTTTTGTTTGTAACTGATGAAGGCCTCCAGGTGCAAACGTGTTTTGTTTGTAACTGATGAAGGCCTCCAGGTGCAAACGTGTTTTGTTTGTAACTGATGAAGGCCTCCAGGTGCAAACGTGTTTTGTTTGTAACTGATGAAGGCCTCCAGGTGCAAACGTGTTTTGTTTGTAACTGATGAAGGCCTCCAGGTGCAAACGTGTTTTGTTTGTAACTGATGAAGGCCTCCAGGTACAAACGTGTTTTGTTTGTAACTGATGAAGGCCTCCAGGTGCAAACGTGTTTTGTTTGTAACTGATGAAGGCCTCGTGGTGCAAACGTGTTTTGTTTGTAACTGATGAAGGCCTCCAGGTGCAAACGTGTTTTGTTTGTAACTGATGAAGGCCTCCAGGTGCAAACGTGTTTTGTTTGTAACTGATGAAGGCCTCCAGGTGCAAACGTGTTTTGTTTGTAACTGATGAAGGCCTCCAGGTGCAAACGTGTTTTGTTTTTGCGTTTGTCCTGCAAAGTTTCATAAATGTTCCGGTGAATGCTGGCATGAACAGTGCAGAGGCACTAGATCTCTCTATTGTACGACACTGGGTAGGGCTCCTTGGGAACGACTGTATGCCAAAGGGGATTTAAATAAGAAAAAGATTGAAAAAAAGGGGGGGGGGGGAGAATGTAACAGAATTTTACACACACACACACATACCGAAACATTTTACTGACCACCTCAACACGGTCAGCTTGTCCTTATAAAGGAGAACAGCTGACAGAAAATTGTTCTTGGACATAGCTGAAGAACTCATATCAAAGGATGTTGGACATACATTTCAGACTCAAAAGGAAAGCTACCACCGATGATAGGAGCAGATGGTGAAAAGACAACTTAAACCGACCCTCGGAAAATATCGACTTTGACTGTGAAAATCTATTGGTCACAGTTGAGTTAGGTCTGCGTAGCCATGGGAAGTAATGCAAGACCTTCAAGACAATACATAACAACCTTGAGCTCTCTCCCCTAAAACAAATGTATCTAACAGGATAATCTCTGTGTATACTTTAGTACAACGAACTAATCTGAAGAGTTAGATAAGAGAGATTTGTATCACATTGTGTGCAACAAGCTGAAACAAATGTGTTGAAAGTTTTCTGGACAAAATTTGGAGGCGAGCTCTTGGTGTACTTTCAGAATTCTTATCTAAAAGTGTTTTTTTTTATGTTTGGGTCGTTACTCGAATGTTCTTAAAGCTACTTAGCACTATTAAATACATTGCATTCTTACATGAGGGTAAGCACAAGGGGCTTAACCTTTTTACTGACTAATAAAAATGTATAGATGTGTTGTAATTATTTCAAGTAGGCTAACGGTGTTGGCTATTCACACCAAGAAGCTAAGATATTTTTTTCAGTTTAAGTATTGAATGTAGATAGTATATGGATAAACTCAAGTAAAAAAAACTAACTAAGTGCTTTTCGGGGGAAACTAAAGTTGGCTGTAAGTTTGATCAAATCGTAATAAACTTTTAGAAAATAATAGGCCATGTAAACCCCCCATATTTCTTGTATAACTTAGTTTTGTACTGGTTTAGTAGGTCTGCCCTCGATTAACTAGCTCTCGGGTTGAATGATAGCAATTGTTCATGCTTAAAAGACTTTAATCAATGCTAAGTCAATTGGATCCAACAATGCTCAGTGTTGCGTGGAGAGCTCAGAAGTTACACGGGTAGCTAACATTAGAATTAAGTGTGCTGTAGAGTGGGCTAGGATAAGAATAGATAGGTGTACGCGTTTTGTTGTTGTTTTTTTTTTAATGTACACAAAGTTTGAACAAAGTACACTGCATGATAGGATAATATAACCATCATCAATAAGTGCTTTACAAATTGAGCCCGAGGTCACCTCTTGAAGTGCGAAGACCAGGTTAGTAGTAACAGTGAGACATTGTCTTTGATTCCGAAGACTAAGGATTGGAGCGGTATTTCAGGTAACCATGCACATTCTGCCACATCAGAGTGCTAAGTAAAGTTACTTTAAGACCCAACTGTTTTGGGAAGCACTCATTGGGAATCTTCATAAGGGATGCAAATCTGTAAGTATCCAGCTTATTTTGTGGTACATAAGTGTTCATTGTCTATAATCTTTTATATGTTTGAAATAAATGTAAAGACTATTTTGTACACATTTTTTAGCATTGTAAATTCTAATGTTTAAGCTTTTCAACTTTTAGGCCCTATCATTAATCATAAAGTTAAATAATTATTGAATTAAATTTGTTATTTTTGTTGGCAATAGTAATCTTTCAATTAGTAGCCTTTGGAATGACTAATTTTGTTTATTTAGGTCCTTTTTCAAAATATTTTCCGATCTTCTTCTATTCTTTTTGTTTTATCTCCCTTTCCCTTCTTACTGTGCACTAAAATAAAATAGCTATGAATACTGAAATTTGACAGAAAAGTGAAGTCCCACTGATTCAAAACGAGATAATAGACCCGTTGAGCAATGCAGATGATGAGAGAGAGGGGCCAAGCGAGATATTCGTAGACCCTGGGCCCACGGGACCTTGCTACGCCACTGAGTTTAGACTAATGTATTTTTATACACAACAACCATGTCTTGTTCGGTATCACCAAACTAAAGTTCGTTGGATTTTGAGATTTTTAACCAGGCTTTTTTTTTTCGAGGGGGGGGGGGGAGGTACGGTTGGGGCGGTGTAAAAATTTAAATTTTTAAAAAACCTATCATTCATCAGCTATTGATTGTATGGTAATTACTTCTACAAAAAGCCATCAGCTTCATAAAGAGGAATTGTCTTTACTAAACAAAGTTTTCTTTTGTTACTGGTACTTGTTTTTTTTAAAGGTTATCATCTACCCTATAGATCGCAAGCTCTGAAAGGGCAACTTGACTCTTGTTTTGTGTTACTTATTATTGCACCTAATCAATATTTGCTTCCTTCTTAGAATATATTCTTCGTGCTCTTGTTTGACAGAACACAGTCCCAAGTAGGCTTATTGAAGTAAGGGAGAAAACCTGAGACAATTGGGTTGTAGAGTTACTCTGTTCTCTGTAGTGTTGACATCAATCAGTCCTATAAAAGGGTACAAAGAAAGAAAAGTGTTTGTGTTGGGCACACTGACGTGTCTACCTGAGGCCATATGTGCCTTGAAGAGAGATCAATAAAGTCAACAAAGTGATTGTCGCATGTCTTATTGTTTTAACATACAAGTCACGGAATGGATTAGACCAGCAGACACTGTGGATAAATCAGAACCAAAGTATATGTATTTCTAGTAGCGTCCCTGGGACAATATCGAGTCATCATAGAATCCGATGGTTCTCATAAAGTAACAGAATGTGTGTTGAACTGTTTGCTGGGTTTACCTGTTATTTGTGGCCTTGTTTTATTTGTAGTATATATTTAATAGGTCTACACTATTTTTTTTTTCTGGTACCCGTACTGACATGTCTGAGATCGAACAAGAACATTCTTCTACCGAATTCAAAATGTTTTCTTGTTGCGATGTAGTAGCCTTACGAACATTTCCTGGAGCAATATCTTTCATTGATTTTGTTATCAATGGACTCTGTGTAGATTAGTCTTTTTTAAGATTTCTACTATAGACGAATAAGACTAACAAATGTATGTGTTTTGTTTATCTAGTGACGTTACTACGCTCTTAAAATCATGATCCATTCTTTTTAAAAATTTAATTATTTCATCCGACTGACGCAGATGGTGAAAAGACAATGTAAAACAACGGCTTTGTAGGCATGAGATGTGATATATATCTACTTAACCAAGTAGGCCTACAATATTACACTATACTAGGGACTAAAGACAGTGCCTTATAGCATGAATCACATATAATTTTAATTTTTAAATTAGTCCTATACCAAAATTAAATGCCTTTGTTTTTCTTTCCATTAAAGATCGCAGCACTAGACACAATAGGCAGAACTTCACATTTCAACACCCATGTCACCGATTTCAAAATAAAAAAAAAAATTGACAAAGAAGGGAACTCTCCAACGGCTAACAGGAACAAAAAGATTTGTCGATGACAGAAATTGATTAGTTCGTTTTCCCGCGAGTTTTGACGTCACCGTCATGTGAATGCAAATTTGTGTGAGTGATGATCATTTGACAGGATTTTTCGTACAGCAGGAAATCGAAGAATCACGAAATATATTCGTATCGACCCTCACGATCGCTATAGCTTTGCACTGATATGCACCGTTAGCACGAAGGAAACAAGGGTGAGACCGACGCTGGATCAATACTAGACCAAACAATTTCGACTTAGTCAGTGAGATAAAGGATATACTGTCACTTAAATACATGGAAAGAACGATTCGAACAAAGCATTGTTTAAACTGAATGTGTTTGGAAGAGAGGGATTTAAATTACCTTTTTTAAAAGGACAATAGTAGCATTAATAGTTTGTGAACTTTAGGCATAAGTATATGCATTGTTAATGAAGATAGACATCGGTCTGTATATCAACAAGTCTGGAAAAGAAAAAAAAAGTCAGACCAATAACAGTGGCTAGAAGCAATCAATATGCCGTCTGGTATTAAAGAAACGAAGTCTTTGCCAGCAATACTAATCAATCTTAAGGCCATGACGTCTTTCCAGTCAAGTGAGGGTCAGTCAGCAGCGAAAACACTCGCGTCCGCAGAGAAGTCAAACTATGAGCTGAAACTCCATGGAAACAAAATCCTCGACTCCCGCTTCAATTCAGCGAGGGCTAGGAGTTCGTCGATCTCGAGCACAGCCTCGGTCAAAGTCAAAGGGGCTAAAGAAAACGCAAGGACCGCCTCTCAGTTGAGTCGCTCCTCTTCGCTCTTAAGCCTAGGAGCCTCTGCTCCTCCTCTTCGAGGAAAGAAGAAGAAGAGGCGTGAGGCTGAGTACGCTGCGCAGAAGCTAGCCAGGCAGAAACAAGAAATGGCAGATCTGTACAGAGGAACACCTGTAACTAACCAACGGGCAACATCGGGAGAAATCATTCGATTCTTATATGAGCTGTGGGTGCCTCAACTATCTGCTAACTACCGCAAAGATGTTCCTGTGACAACAAGTTGTCGACAAGATTTGAGAAATGTTCGAAAGATTGCGCAGACGACACCCAGGCGCGTGCGGAAACTTCATCGCGCCAAGTTGATCATTGAAACCTGCCACGAAATTGCCAAACCCAGCGGTGTGGATAGTCTGGGTTCTTCTGTGGTAACACTTAGTGTAGGATAAAAGTTGGATGTGACGTAGCCTGTGGTGACATTGTAGGATAAAAGTTGGATGTGACAGTCTGTGGTGACACTTAGTGCAGTATAAAAGTTGGATATGAAATTTAACTCACAAACATATGTTTACTTATAATTTGGAAGTTTTGCTGTGTGGTTAAATATTGCAAAAGAAACTAAATTGTCGTTACTCTACACTATCATGAAACTGTTACACCACAGTGTTGGGGTAGGAAGATATTTGAATATATATGTCAACATTGCACAGTTCAATTCAGACTCCATACAAAAGAACGCGAGAAAAAAAAAGGAATGACTAAATTAGTAGCCGATGTGCTGGGTTTTTAAAGGAAATTATAATTTGTACATTAATATTTATATTTGTGACAAAACTTTTTAAAGGCTACTTAGTGAATATATTATCATTGTAAGTGATCATTACAATATTTGTATTACAAGAATGTTTAGATTATAACATTAATGCTGCAATGTCTACATTATAATAACGTTAGTGCATTAATGTCTACTTAATATTAGCATATAGATTTGGTGATGTAAAACAAATTCTTAATTAGGTTCTTGATTTATTAGTAGTAGTGCATTTATTTATTTTTTTTAAATTATATATAAATAGAAGTGCAGCAATAAATTAATAAGATAAAAGTCATACAAGAAATGTTTTTGTTTAAATCTTAATACTCTAGACATAAGAGAAAACAAAATAAAGAAAATTGTATATGCATTAATGATTTGATGTAGGCCTAATCAAATTCTAAAGTATTTTATTGAAAATGTTTTGTTACAAAGCAAACAACATAACTTCTTAATTGTTTGTCTTTCAACAAAATTGGAATGTTGTTTATAGTTTAAAAGGGCTCTATAAATGTACTATAATACATTACAACTGACTGAGAAATGTAGAAACCAAACGGCAACAGGAATGGGGAGTTATGTTAACATGATACAAAAATTTTTGATGTCAACTCTTATTCTTTGATTTGCGACAAAATTTGTCAGAGAACCAGAATGTACCAAACAAAAATAGGATTGCAATTCTGATAGGTTCTTTAGTAAGTAAAGACTTACCTTCTGATACATAAATGATAATAAAACTATCAAAAGCACTACACAACTGGATAGGCATAACTTGAAGGTGTCTGATTTTAAACTACAAGTTCAAAAAGAGTCATAGCACCTTTTTAGCTGGCATTTTAAAAATATTTCTTGACTTAGTTTGCAGACGAATTTAACTAATTTAGGCTGCAATAATCACCCAAATTCTCAAGCCCACAGGCTGCACTAATCAACCAAATTCTCAAGCCCACAGGCTGCACTAATCAACCAAATTCTCAAGCCCACAGGCTGCACTTTACCTTTACCTATCCCTTAGTCTGTTGGACCGTTGGGGCACCAAGCAAGATTTGTCGACCGTATTTCTCCATTCCTCCCTGTCTTTTGCCTTGTTTAAAACCTCTATCAATGGTAGGCCCGTCCATTCTTTTATGTTTTCCTCCCATCGCTTTCTCTGTCTGCCTATTCTTCTTTTTCCTGGTACTGTTTCCTGAAGGAAGGTCTTTGCGAGCCCCGTGGATCTAATCTCTTGGTTTGTGATGTGGTCTTTGAAAGTGATGCCAAGGATCCTCTGTAGCATCTCAATTCCATTGCTAGGATCATCCCATCTAGCTCTGCAGTCAACATCCAAGACTCACAAGCATATAAAGATGTGGCCATGAACAGGGAGCGCATCAGTCTGATTTTTGTGCAATGGCCAAAAATGTAAGTGCTAAGTTCTTTTTTTTTTTTAGGTCAATCAGAATTTCTAGTTAACAATCAAGATGTGTATTAAAAAAAAAAGTAAATGAAAAATCATGAAAATAAACAAATCAAGGTAGCACTGACACATTTTTATTTATTTCAAGCAATATCAAACAAATCATAGACTCAATGGCACTTTAAAAATTAAGGAAGTATTGGCTCTCATTTTGTTTCATGATTACAACAGTAATAAGAACTAATGAGCTGGCAATGTACACTTTGGTTTCATGCTTCAAATAAGATTCATAAAGTGGTTCTCAAACTGACCAATGTAATATGACAAAAAAAACACTAGTTTTTCTAGAAATGTAAATAACACATTTAAGAAATTCATTTGTCTAACAATGTTCACAAAGAATTCATTTCTCTAACAATGTTTACATCAACAGCTTTACAGAAATAAATATGTTTACATTCACATCTTCAAAATAATATCTTATCTCAATGTTTAAACAAACACAGTGTTATGTGACAGCCACTAACTTGTCTTTCTGGAACTGAACATTTTAATTCCATTTTGTGTTGAGGCTCTAGCAAATTTTGTCAACAAAGCCCCTACATCTGTTTTATCATCAGTTAAATCTCTGGACAAAATAATATCAGCAATTTAATTGTGTTAGTACTGTGAAAAGTAACATTTAAATATGCAAAAACAAACATTTCTGATGTGCCTATTAGAAAGATTAAGACATGCAAGAAATAAGGCCAAAGGCCAAGTAAAGAATTTTTTTTATTGCAAGCAGTACGAACACATTTTTTTTTATCACATCTTAAAACCTTTTTTCTCACAGAGACTACATTAATCTTAAAGCACTTTGACCATTCAGTACCAGCAATTACAAAATCTTGAGACACTAACAATAATGGCATTTAAATAATTGATACTTTATAATATTAATTATCTTCTGAGTCAAAGACCAGGTCTTATTAATTTGTATGAAATGAAATTGTCTTCCCTTTTATTGCAACAAGCCACCACTACCCAGTCACTATAACCGATGTACTATTCTAAGGAGGCAGTTTGATATCAAAGATAAACTGAAGATTGACAGTCAAGGCAAACATAAACATGATAAAGGAAACATTTTAAATAGCTTTTTAGCTTAATCATTGTATTATAATTTACTTATCAGGCAAACAAAATGCTAATTAATATGAATTAGAAACACAGAATCTATTACCTTACATATGGAGTAATTTCTTCTAAGGACCATCTTTTCTTTTCATCAAATAAAACTTCAAATCTGAAACAACAAGCATACACTTCGAATTGTCATACTAAATAATAGTAACAATATTATTTGTATAGCTATATAAGCTTATGATATATTTTTCTTATAAACTGGATTCTATTTTTCTTTAACAACACCAAAATTTAAAATCAATATTCATTCATAGCAATATGTGATCATGGCCCACAAGATCATATGGAAGACTAATAAAGAAATGAAGTTTTAAGGACAGTCTATCGACAATTTTAGTATATATCAGGTAATCTTATATGAACAGGTAATCTTATATCAACTCAAATTTTCTTAAAAAAGCAGCGATTCAATGAACATATTTGAAAGGTAAAGACTCATGTTTGATGATGTAAATATATTTGTTTTTAAATAATCTTGTTATTGATGTACGCATTACTTAAACAGCTTGCACCTACTTCAAATAAGAATTTCTAGGACTCCAGTAAAGAACTATATGGAGATTATAAGAAATATCCTGAAATATAGACATTACTCAAAAATATAAAAGGGGAGACTAGAAGAGTTCATAAATGTGTCTCTAGAGAAATGTTACTGTTTCAATAAATTAAATAATTTAAATTTGATCTCCATCACACAAATTGGAACAGATGAGTCACTAGATCTAATATCTACCAAGTGACAGTTATCATCTAGTGTGACACAAACAATCACATTATTTAAATTTATCATTTTAAATTTACATTCTTTCAACTTTTTTTCTTCTTTTTTTTTTTTTTTAACAAGAACTCATTGCATACATATTGTTTAAAAAACTGACCTTTCATTGATATCTTCTGGCAAGTCATCAACATTGTAATACCAAATAACTTCTGGATTGGAATCTCTGTCAATTAGTGCCATGCCCTTCATGATAAATCGCAATGTAAAAACATTTTTAAAAGTCAGGGTACATATTAAGTGCTACTAGATAAAGAAAATCAAAATAGCGTTTGGAATAGTGGATGATATATGGAAGTCTCTATGCAAATATATATTTATGTTGCCTAATGAATTCTAATTTACATTTCTTTGTGATGAGTGAAAGGGTTTTGGCTGCCAATTACACAGTGCAGAAAATAAGAATTAAAACTTGAGGAAAAATATGTGTTTTTACCACTTGGTGATAAAATGAAAATTGAGACTCTTGGATCAGCAGCTGAGTTTTTTTTTATTTGGTCACCACATTACTTAAAAAATAAATTCTGTGTTTAGTAATCTCTACTCTACATTAGTTATAAAATGTTTCTTTCTATAGACATCTAGAAAATAGTTTGATAACACTTAGAGATCCAGGTGAATACAATAAGATCTTGAATGACTTATATATTAGCTTAACTGGGTTAAATTATCCATGAGAATACAATTAGATTTTGAATGACTTGTATATTAGCTTAACTGGGTTACCGAGTAAGATACCAATATCAAGGAAAATTTTTTTTTTATAAAAGAAAGTGTCATTTCAAATTCTTAAGAACTTACTTGTATTTGTGAAAAAGATGTTTTCATGTCATGGGGAACACTTTCTTGCCAAGCTTTCAAAAAATCACTTAGATTAAACTGAAAAAAAAATAAGCTCAAAATTTGTACCTTTTAGAAGACATAAAAAAAGAACAAGTCTATATGCATTTATCCTTAACAAATTTAACCTATTTAATATTTAACAATTTCATCATTTTGTCTTTAATGCTAAGTCAATTTAAGTCTTACTTTCCCAGAATGCCGTAAACACATTTCAGCAAAATGTTTACAAATTTTGTCTTCAGATAGATAAAAAATATTACCTGTATTAAAAAAAAATACATGTCAATTGTAAG
Source organism: Biomphalaria glabrata (assembly GCF_947242115.1). Lineage (NCBI taxonomy): Eukaryota > Metazoa > Mollusca > Gastropoda > Planorbidae > Biomphalaria > Biomphalaria glabrata. Next base: position 35,588,957 of record NC_074715.1, on the reverse strand, counting down.
GAACAGCTTAACAATGGTAATCAACAGAGCTATAAGCATAATCAAGAAAAAAATGTCAGTAAAATTAGCCTTACTTGAGTTGTCAGTTTCCATACAACTATCATCATGTTTTGAGTGACTCCTGACCATGTGCTCAACAACTTCCCTAAGAACAGTTAATTATATATGTACAGAAATTTTGTTGCTAAGTCAAGAAAACATTATTTAATCAAGTTAGCTTAAAATAACTACATTGAGTCCTAAAGAGTTATTTTTTCAAATGTTAAGTGTTTTGAAACAAATTACCTCGGGAAAAGCTCTGACAAAACCTCGCAACACTCCTCCATATTTAATCCTTCTATAAACCAATTTCTTTCTTCACATAACTGAACTATATGATACAACACTGTTGCTGAATATTCTAAATCTAGTAGACGCCAGAAACCTAAATACCATAAATATTGAAAACACAAAAAAATAATGAATAGGAATAGGTAAAGATTTTCTTTCAGACCTTGTAGTATGAAAGGGTGTGTGTGTGTGTGTGTGTGGGGGGGGGGTAATTTCTATGGCCTACATTTAAAATTCCATATGGCTAGCACAATGACCAACTGTCTATACTTTCCCTAATGTTAGATACCCTTTAGAGAAATTTAAAATCCCAGTCTTCACCTGAATTTGAACACATGATCCCTTAGTTTTGTAGCCAATCACTTTACCTCTCAGTGAACATAATAGTAAATTATCTTATGTTTAATAAATATTGAATAATGTTATCCATGTGTTTTAAGACTCCAGTAAACTTCATCCAAACAAAAACTTAAAACTTAGACATTGTACATGGAGACATCTTTGCTATAACCAAGAAATATATATATTTTTTTAAAAATACAACTTTGCATTCATTATTTTTGAATGAGTACCTTGAATTTCACAAGCATTTATTTTTGCCAGACCTGCTTTTATTTCTTGATCACTGGCTTGCACAGTTGACTGAAGTTCTGCAAATGTGTGCTGAACAAGAATATGATACATTTCATTTTAAAATAATAAACTTTACAGGCTAAAAATCAAATAATGAACCAGAAATGAAAAAAATTTTTTTTACATTTTGATAAGTATCCTGCTCATCTCCTTCACATTCTTTGCCACGATATGGATTTTCCATAAGTAAGGCACGCAGTTTTTTAAGTTTAGGTTTAATTGGCCGCAGTTCATAATAATTGTGCACAACAGCTGTTACCTATGAATATATTTTTAAAATCTTTCATTAGAAACAAAAAAAAAAAAGATTTTACTTGTATAAAAGTATTATAATATACAAAAAAAAATTGTAATTAATACATCTTGGAAGACAAATATAAATTAAGCCACACTATAGAAAAATTGAATAATTTGTTACATTAACTGTTACAGCATTATTATTTTACAATGGAAGTAATAGACCCTATGAAGTATTTAGAGCAAACTAGAATGAAATATTCAAGACTATCCTTTAAAAAAAGTGAGGTTTTAAAAAATAGTAATTGTTAAAGATAGAGCTTCAAGGGTTTAAATTGCAAAGAGAATATTTAGATAAAATCAAAACATATTCCAAATAAGAGCCCTGGGCTGTCTTCTCTAAACACTTGAAATCATTTCTTCATTAAAAATGGTAAAGTAATGACAAATTTACAAGGATTACATTTATCACTAATGTAGCTGAGACTTAAATATGGGTTGTAGAGAGAAGTCCAATAGTGGAGAGAGGGAACAAACAAAAAGTAAAATACAAAATACTTGTGACAAATTTTAAACTAACAAAATTTCTTTATATAAAAATGACAGTTGCCACACATCAGTCTTCTCACTTTTATAATGCTATGGCAAGACACTTGGAAAAATGAACTGTTACATTTTTTGTTACATCTACCTCTCTGTTAATAATCTCTGTGTTTCCATCTCCATGCAAATCAGGTCCAAAGGTTAACTTTGGCAGCATTAGCATCGAGTTTGAAGTTTCTGCCTCTTTTAACTCATATGTTGCACTGTCTGTGACCAAAACAGCATTCTCACTGGGGTCGCCTCTTATTTCTACCCTAAAAAAAAAAAAGTATCTATTTGAAGATAACAGCTCTCATTCTTTTAACATATTGAACACTGTGCAAGGCATAGAGTGGAAAGCGGACCAATTATATATTTATAAAATTATATATACTTTCTTTTATTCCAGCACAGTGGCCAAACTTAAGTAAGCTCAAAATAGGGTTAAATTATTATTTTTAATAACCTACATTTCATAGAAATGAGGTGAATGCCTGGGCATTACATCAATTAACTTGTTTTATTTTGTAGCATAGTAATTTCTTTTTTTTTTTTTAAAGCAATATCACCTAATTGTATTTATTTTCTAGCTTCTTGTTTTTTTTTGTGTTTTTTATCTCAATTTTGTTTTCAGCTCCTTGTTCATTATTCAATAATGAAATGTTGCTAAAAGAGTGCATATGTATAACTATGATGGAATTTTTTTTTTCTGAAACACTGATACCAATTTTGAACTTTAGGATAGCAGGATTTACAATTTACAGCCTGAGGTTTGACATCTGCCAACCTGCAAAAGGCTTTCATAACGATACCTTTCAATACCACACTGGGCATGAAAGGGAGATCAAGATGGGGGCTCTGTGGGCCTACAATGGTTGCAATTTTAACACTGTAGGTGATTTCATATGAAATGTTGACTTTAACAAAATATTTTAAAATTTAGTATGATAAAAAAAATGAAAAATGATATGAAAAAAAAACAAGGTTACAAAGACAGTTTGTGTGGAAACACAAACTCAAAATCGGCCCCCGAAGTGGTCCACCCAGTCAGGCTTCAATATTTTCAGAAAGAACATCCAAATGAAATTATATCAAAGACTAATGAGAGATCAGAATGGAGAAAGAAGGTTGACAGATCTTGTGTAGTGCCCCAACGGTCCAGCAGATCAAAGGATAGGTGCAAGTGAATGCAAAGTTAGATGTGAACCTGGCCTAACTAGTTCCCCTTTCAGACCTTGGGGGAGATTATGTAAAGTTCATCTGTTTTTGTGGCCTACGGTTAACGAGGAAGTCATGTAGCCAGAACAACGACCAACCGCCTTTACTTTTCCCCAACTAATGTCAGGTACCAATTAGAGCTGGGTGGACTCAGAGGCGCCCAAGAATTCCGAAGTTGAAAATCCCAGTCTTCACCAGGATTCGAACCCAGGACCCCGTTCGTAAGCCAAGCCATTTGCTGCTCAGCTACCGCGCCTCTCCTGCCTAACTAAAGTCTTAAAATTGATGTTATTGTTTTGAAAAGGCTAAATCTCATTTTGGAATCCTCGAAATAAAATTTTTTTTTAAAAATTTCCACTATAATAAATATAGTTCAGGAAAATGAAGTTTACAAGATTACTATTCGTTTTAAATTAGGTCTAACTTATAATGCATACTAATTAGCTTTTTCTCTTTAAAAAACTGCTTGCATAACTGATTTTAAAAATTAAATTTTTCGCTTTCAGAAAAAAAAAAAAATAGCAGTTGCATCAGAACTTTGAATGGTCTAAAATATTGTGATGTCGGATTTTCAATATCTTTTCTAGTTTACGAGATCTAAACGGGACGGACGGACAGACATTTCACACAAAATTAATAGCCTCTTTTCCCCTTTCGGGAGCCGCTAAAAAAGAGTGAGATTTAAGTCTGCATAATTGACAAAGAGAAGAAAAGCTTAATATACTCATTAAATTTTATCTGATATTATACTTTTTAGTTTTAGTTTGAAAGATAACATCCATAGTGTGCAATACTTACTTTTTACCTGATTGTAGAGCTTGTAAGACAGGTTCATCTAATTCTAACAATTTAAAGCTGTCATTTTCAAGCTGACCAGAGAAAAATAAACACTGAACACAAGGCTTCAGATCTTTAGATTCAAGTTTTGCTAACTCAAGCACACATTGAATGTCAGGTAAAGTTCTACATTAAACAAAAAATAACAAGTTTCAAAATCTAATATAAATAGTTAAGACTTTAAGTTGTAAAAGTAGTTCCACAAATGTGACTGGAATTTCCATGTGGCAAATTTAGTTTTATGTGTTAAATATAATGACCAGGTCTAACAGGTTACAGCAGCAATTATTACAAATAATACTTATCTATTAGAAATATTTTAGAATAGTTATTTATCAAAGCTTAATTTCATTTTCTCAAATTTTAATCAAAATACAGAAAGAAAACATTTTCAAAGTCAATAGTCAATAGCACACATTGTCACCCTGGAACCAATAGGAGTCCTTGGTACAAAAGCATACAAATATGTGGTGTTATATTTTTTAAAAAGTCTTTACTTTTTTGGAGTACAGAAACTCTAAGATCTAGAACTAAATTACAGACATTTAAATAAAAAAAAAAAGAAAATCATTATGTCCTTTAAGCTTATTTTCTTGAATATAAAATTTAAGCTCAATGGAACAGAGAAGTGCAATATTTCTGTTTATAACAATGTTGGTTTGTTTTTACCAGATTTAAATTCTAACAGGAGCTATGATTTTTTTTCATTTTTAAATAAATTTGTCTTACAAACTTCTTAATTAACAAAATGAATAACATTTCATAATTGAAAAGTTTTTTTATTGTTCTATTGTATAAAAAAAAAATGATTCACAATTACTTTCCTCAGTTTACTCCTTTTCATTAAAGATCTAGAAATACACATTTCTACCTAGTTTACATCAATAATACTTTACCCCAGAATAACCAAAGTCTTGTCATAAAATCATGATAATAAAGAAAAAAAAATACCATAGCTTCCTTTTTGAAATGAAACACTGTCATTGGTGGTGTCAAATGTAAATTCATGTGATAGTAACTTATACTGACTGGTCACACATTAAATAATGCACAAATACACCAACCAGAACAACTAACATAAAATCAGATCATGTTAGATCTATATTTTAATAACTACTAAACTATAGGCTGAACTAAATCTAGATTCTATATCTAGGATTAATCATTCAAAGACTAAGAAGTGAACATGCATAATCTAGCTCTATAGTCTAGAATTTGAAGTAGATCTAGATCAATCATCTAATCTAATGGCCTCTTTCAGACAACTATTGATCATTTCATAGAAATGAGATGCTATAAATGCTTGGGCATTAGCTATAATATGGTCAGAAAAATGTCGACCACACAGCAGTTCCTCCTCTCCTTGCAGCTAATGTGTTGAAAGAAACACTAAGTCATCATTTTTGGTGCAAGGAAGCAGAAGTTTGAGTTTGCCTTCTCCTAGGTGGGTAGCCAACCAAGACTAACAATCCCTTCCTGTCCGAAGTTTACTGGTTTAGATGCCAGCTACTTGCCTTTGCCACAAAACTAAATTACAGAAATCTGGTGTAATGTAACTATTAGTAATTAACTATTAATCATAAGATAATTTCTAGACAGATCAATCTGATTCAAGGAATCTAGCCTAGATCTATAAGACTAGTCTATATCTATATGATATATTAGTATATCTACATGAGTCATGATCTATTCTAGATTCTATAAGTCTAGATTTATACCTAGAGTTTTTTCATTTTGATCTACCATTTTATGTTATTATTTTAATTTAATAATAATAATATATTACTCTCTCCACATTTTAAAAATACTACTTCTAGTAATATAGAGTCTATATTCTTATTTGTTTAATCACTATACATTGCTACAGCACTATTATTTCTATATATATATATATATATATATATTATATGACTATATGTAGGTACTTCGATAAAAATTTCAAAATGATCACAATGCAATGAAACCTATTTGGTTAGATAGAGCTTGAGAAATGCTTTCCAATGATACCAATTTTATATTGCTGAGTTAATTGTGAGGGAAGTTATTAAATTTTTAGTGGCCAAAAATTAGCCTTCTTTGTAAAGCGAAAAAAAATCTGTGACCGAAACAACTGACAGTTGAACTTTAATTAACCGTATTATAAAAAGTCTTAAAGATATGGGGTTGAAACTTCACACTCTTTTTCATTAACCTGTATTCTGTTAAATAAAGGAAAGAATAGCAGCAGGCAACAGGGCATTTTATAGCACCCACCATCTAATTAAGAGCAAAATGATTTCAAGTAAAACCAAGAAAATAATATACAAAACTATAATAAGACCAGCAGCAATGTATGGAAGTGAGACCTGGACGCTGACAATGACATCTGAAAATTTACTTAACACTTGGGAAAGAAAAATCCTTAGGAAAATATATGGTGCCATACAGGATGAAACAGGGTGGAGGACACGCACTAACCATGAGTTATATCAATTATATGAAGACCCACCAATAGTGAACGAAATAAAAAAGAACAGACTACGTTGGGCAGGTCACCTTGAAAGAATGTCAGACAACAGAGGGGCGAAAATCGTATACAGGCAAAAACCAAAAGGCAGGCGACCCAAAGGCAGACCCCGAATGCGATGGATAGATGACCTGGAAGCAGATCTGAAGCAGCTTGGGGTTAGGGCGTGGAGACGAAAGGCCCAGGAGAGATCTGAATGGAAGGATGTGTTAAAGCAGGCCAGAGCCCTCCATGGGCTGTAGCGCCACTGGGATGGATGGATGGATGTATTCTGTTAAAACAAATTAAAAAAATAATACCAAGCAATAAAATCTTTGAAAAAAAGTGAATAAATATATAAAAAAAAGCCTTCGACAAAAAATAAAATTATATGTGATTTTGTCATCATATGTGCCCAAAAATCACAAATAAAAAAATTAGAGATTTGTAGTGTGTTTTATTTTGTTTAATTATAATTCTACTGTATTTAAATAGCTATTTATATATATTTAGATAATTTTTATAAATTAAAAATGAAAATAGCACTGCGCAGAAAAATATTTGCTAAAATTTTATGACTATAAGTTTAATAAACAGTTTAAACCTTTTTGTAGAGCAATGGCAATTAATTATTTTAAAATGCCTGAATTTAAATGCTTTAAAATTAGATTGTAAATGAAAAATTTCTTTCATCGGACAATAAAATAAAAAAGAAACCTTGCGATTTATTTAGAAGTTATAAAAAGATTTTTTACTTAAATTTTTGTGCAGTAATAGCTCATCATTTTAAAAATATAATGTACTCATTTATTTACTATTCATTTACATGTATACTAATAGAAAAAAACAACACACAGAAAAAAAAATTAATTAATAGTTCGCAGTGCTAAAAATATGAAAAATAAATTAATATTTAATATTATTATTTTAAAATATTTATTTTACTATAAAATTTCCACATTATAAAGTCATTATAATAAAGACACATTCCCTCTCCATAATCTAGCATTTAAACATTATAAAAGTTAATCTAAATGAAAAATTCCTATCTAAAAATAGGACGTGATAGATAGAAGTTGACCATTTCCAGTAAATCACAGTGTTGGTTGTTACTAAAAATAGATTTTAACCATCAACTTTGAAAATTAATATCTAAAGAGTGCGCCAAGCTACAAAGTTCAAACTTAGCACACAGATATATGTTAACATGCTAAATTCAATAGAATTAGTGAGATTGTTGTAACTATAAACACTTTTATTTTATTTAAAAAATAAAATTTTACCCTTCTTTGTCTTTGTTAATTTTAATATCAAATATCTTTAAAGTGCGCCAAGAGAATTTGATGAAATTTGAAATATACACATTTCATAATATGATAAATTATTGTAGCAAACAGCATTGTTGTAACTTTTATAGGGAAAAAGTTGTAAAAATGTCAACTTTCACATAAACTTTTGTTAAGAAAAATTTAACAGATTTGCTTCAAAAGCAAATAAAAATGATCTCTGATATCTTATGTTAACAAAAAGTTATCACAATTAGTCCTGAAATCAAATACAATGTGCTAAAACTTTGATGGAAATGACCACCCTTAAAAAAAGGGTAAAATGTGCTGACACACTTTTCAGCCATTTTTTGGGAGGGAAAAAATGGATCTAGGTCAGTTTATCGAAGTACCTACTATATGTTTTATTTACTCTCTCTTGCAAGTTATTAGCTGACAATATTTATAATAAAGGTCTATGAGTCAGCTCTACAGCGCTATTATTTCTACATTATATTATAATAATTATATTATCTTTCTCTTCCTATCAGTTTTTAGCTTGTGGTATTCAAATCAACTTATTATCATTATAACATACAGACGCTACTTCAAAATAAGATGATTACATCCTAGGCGTCAAGCATCTAGTCATGCATGTTATAATGTTATGGCCAGTGGTTGCCAGGACTGCACCAGCTAAAAGTGAAAATTACCCTAATAGTAATTCTTATGAAGGTTGAAGTTATGTACAATTTAAAATTATGATCTAGATATAAATATCTACTTAATTTGTCTTAATTACTAATCTAGTTAATATATTATCATTATACTATTATAAATTATAGATCTACTAATCTAATTATATATTAGATCTAGATTATTCTAGATAAAGTCCTAAGACTCTAAGTCACTCTAAGACTTAGCTAAGGCTAAGCCTAAGTCTGACTAAGTAACTAAGACTCAAGACTGTCACTAGATATATGTCTAGTAAGGAAGTAGTAAGTCTCTAACTCTAAGTCAGTCCTAGTCTAACTAAGTTAAGACTCTTACTCAAGTTAATCTTAGTAAGACTAAAGTAAAAGTCTCACTTAGTCTTAGCTCACTAGATTAAGATTTGACTAGCACACTACTAGAGATAGGCCTACTTTAGTATAGTAAATAGACATAGTAGATCTAGATCTATATCTAGATATACTGATAGTCTAGAATCTAGACAAGACAGAAGACTTAGTCTTAGACTAGTCTAGATAATTCCGAACGGTGACAGTGAGTCGGAGTGACTCAGTGTCACTCAGTCATCAGTCTCAGTACTCACAGAGTCAGACACAGTTACTCACTCTAGTCTAGATTCTAAGTCTAAAACTAAACTAAAGACAAGTTTGAAGCTTTTGAAAACCTGTTTTTGTATCCATTTCTTTTTTCAGAAGCCATAATTATATCTATACTCTATTAACTCTAAAGATCTAGATTCTAGATCTAGAATTCTAGATTATCGGTCTCTAAAAAATGTAATTTGTTTATAAACAAATCCCGCCGCATGTCAACCGGAAGTGATTACATTCGTGTTTCTTAAAATGGTTTCGATGATTTAATAATAATAATAAGGTGTGTCTTCGAGACCGAAGATAGGGAATGCAGTATTTCCCGTGGCTACACAGACCCAGCTGCAACGTCTGTTCACGGCAGCGAATTTTCTTTTGGTCTTTCTTAGAGACCTCCAGCTGTTGCGTTCTGAAGCCGCCTGCAACCAGATGCTCTCTTCTATGTCCGTTAAAGCAAGTTGGTGCCTAAGCTGGTCTTTGTGTTTTCTGTGGCGCACCTCTGTAACGTCGACCACCTTTCAGCTCACCAAAAAAAAAAAAAGACTGCTTGTGGCATAATTTCGTCCCCCATACGTCTCTTGTCCAGCGTAAATGTCGGACCATAAGAAGGCCTTCTGTCCATATACTATCAAAGCGCATTAAGCCAACATTGTCTGCTAACAGCGCTCCATAAATTAAATTATTATTATTATTTAATCTCACATTTGTTAACGAAGCAACTATTGGGATTGGCGAAAATATTTTTTCTTTAGATACTGATATGAGAAAAATGACTCCTGAGTAAATTTCCGCATTTAGACTTGAAAAGCCCTTAGTTATCTTCTCTTTTGAAGTCACTTGTGAAATTCATAGGGCTAAATATTAGGGGGGGGGGGGTCCTAAGCAATAGTTAGTGTTGCCTAAATCCCGTAAATATTTGTTATTGTTGTTTTAACATTTGTAAGAGATATTTCTTCATGTGGGCATGACATTTGTAAGAGATTATTTCTTCACGTGGGCATGACATTTGTAAGAGATATTTGTCAAGAGGGCATGACATTTGTTAGAGATATTTGTCAAGAGGGCATGACATTTGTTAGAGATATTTGTCAAGAGGGCATGACATTTGTAAGAGATATTTGTCAAGAGGGCATGACATTTGTAAGAGATATTTGTCAAGAGGGCATGACATTTGTAAGAGATATTTGTCAAGAGGGCATGACATTTGTAAGAGATATTTGTCAAGAGGGCATGACATTTGTAAGAGATATTTGTCAAGAGGGCATGACATTTGTAAGAGATATTTGTCAAGAGGGCATGACATTTGTAAGAGATATTTGTCAAGAGGGCATGACATTTGTAAGAGATATTTGTCAAGAGGGCATGACATTTGTAAGAGATATTTGTCAAGAGGGCATGACATTTGTAAGAGATATTTGTCAAGAGGGCATGACATTTGTAAGAGATATTTGTCAAGAGGGCATGACATTTGTAAGAGATATTTGTCAAGAGGGCATGACATTTGTAAGAGATATTTGTCAAGAGGGCATGACATTTGTAAGAGATATTTGTCAAGAGGGCATGACATTTGTAAGAGATATTTGTCAAGAGGGCATGACATTTGTTAGAGATATTTGTCAAGAGGGCATGACATTTGTTAGAGATATTTGTCAAGAGGGCATGACATTTGTAAGAGATATTTGTCAAGAGGGCATGACATTTGTAAGAGATATTTGTCAAGAGGGCATGACATTTGTAAGAGATATTTGTCAAGAGGGCATGACATTTGTAAGAGATATTTGTCAAGAGGGCATGACATTTGTAAGAGATATTTGTCAAGAGGGCATGACATTTGTAAGAGATATTTGTCAAGAGGGCATGACATTTGTAAGAGATATTTGTCAAGAGGGCATGACATTTGTAAGAGATATTTGTCAAGAGGGCATGACATTTGTAAGAGATATTTGTCAAGAGGGCATGACATTTGTTAGAGATATTTGTCAAGAGGGCATGACATTTGTTAGAGATATTTGTCAAGAGGGCATGACATTTGTAAGAGATATTTGTCAAGAGGGCATGACATTTGTAAGAGATATTTGTCAAGAGGGCATGACATTTGTAAGAGATATTTGTCAAGAGGGCATGACATTTGTAAGAGATATTTGTCAAGAGGGCATGACATTTGTAAGAGATATTTGTCAAGAGGGCATGACATTTGTAAGAGATATTTGTCAAGAGGGCATGACATTTGTAAGAGATATTTGTCAAGAGGGCATGACATTTGTAAGAGATATTTGTCAAGAGGGCATGACATTTGTAAGAGATATTTGTCAAGAGGGCATGACATTTGTAAGAGATATTTGTCAAAATTAACCAAGTCATTAATCTAAGCTCAAATTATTCTTTTCCCTTCTAGTTTGAAGTAAAATTAACCAAGTCATTAATCTAAGCTCAAATTATTCTTTTCCCTTCTAGTTTGAAGTAAAATTAACCAAGTCATTAATCTAAGCTCAAATTATTCTTTTCCCTTCTAGTTTGAAGTAAAATTAACCAAGTCATTAATATAAGCTCAAATTATTCTTTTCCCTTCTAGTTTGAAGTAAAATTAACCAAGTCATTAATATAAGCTCAAATTATTCTTTCCCCTTCTAGTTTGAAGTAAAATTAACCAAGTCATTAATCTAAGCTCAAATTATTCTTTTCCCTTCTAGTTTGAAGTAAAATTAACCAAGTCATTAATATAAGCTCAAATTATTCTTTTCCCTTCTAGTTTGAAGTAAAATTAACCAAGTCATTAATATAAGCTCAAATTATTCTTTTCCCTTCTAGTTTGAAGTAAAATTAACCAAGTCATTAATATAAGCTCAAATTATTCTTTTCCCTTCTAGTTTGAAGTAAAATTAACCAAGTCATTAATATAAGCTCAAATTATTCTTTTCCCTTCTAGTTTGAAGTAAAATTAACCAAGTCATTAATATAAGCTCAAATTATTCTTTTCCCTTCTAGTTTGAAGTAAAATTAACCAAGTCATTAATATAAGCTCAAATTATTCTTTTCCCTTCTAGTTTGAAGTAAAATTAACCAAGTCATTAATATAAGCTCAAATTATTCTTTTCCCTTCTAGTTTGAAGTAAAATTAACCAAGTCATTAATATAAGCTGAAATTATTCTTTTCCCTTCTAGTTTGAAGTAAAATTAACCAAGTCATTAATATAAGCTCAAATTATTCTTTTCCCTTCTAGTTTGAAGTAAAATTAACCAAGTCATTAATATAAGCTCAAATTATTCTTTTCCCTTCTAGTTTGAAGTAAAATTAACCAAGTCATTAATCTAAGCTCAAATTATTCTTTTCCCTTCTAGTTTGAAGTAAAATTAACCAAGTCATTAATCTAAGCTCAAATTATTCTTTTCCCTTCTAGTTTGAAGTAAAATTAACCAAGTCATTAATATAAGCTCAAATTATTCTTTTCCCTTCTAGTTTGAAGTAAAATTAACCAAGTCATTAATATAAGCTCAAATTATTCTTTTCCCTTCTAGTTTGAAGTAAAATTAACCAAGTCATTAATATAAGCTCAAATTATTCTTTTCCCTTCTAGTTTGAAGTAAAATTAACCAAGTCATTAATATAAGCTCAAATTATTCTTTTCCCTTCTAGTTTGAAGTAAAATTAACCAAGTCATTAATCTAAGCTCAAATTATTCTTTTCCCTTCTAGTTTGAAGTAAAATTAACCAAGTCATTAATATAAGCTCAAATTATTCTTTTCCCTTCTAGTTTGAAGTAAAATTAACCAAGTCATTAATATAAGCTCAAATTATTCTTTTCCCTTCTAGTTTGAAGTAAAATTAACCAAGTCATTAATATAAGCTCAAATTATTCTTTTCCCTTCTAGTTTGAAGTAAAATTAACCAAGTCATTAATATAAGCTCAAATTATTCTTTTCCCTTCTAGTTTGAAGTAAAATTAACCAAGTCATTAATATAAGCTCAAATTATTCTTTTCCCTTCTAGTTTGAAGTAAAATTAACCAAGTCATTAATATAAGCTCAAATTATTCTTTTCCCTTCTAGTTTGAAGTAAAATTAACCAAGTCATTAATATAAGCTCAAATTATTCTTTTCCCTTCTAGTTTGAAGTAAAATTAACCAAGTCATTAATATAAGCTCAAATTATTCTTTTCCCTTCTAGTTTGAAGTAAAATTAACCAAGTCATTAATCTAAGCTCAAATTATTCTTTTCCCTTCTAGTTTGAAGTAAAATTAACCAAGTCATTAATCTAAGCTCAAATTATTCTTTTCCCTTCTAGTTTGAAGTAAAATTAACCAAGTCATTAATCTAAGCTCAAATTATTCTTTTCCCTTCTAGTTTGAAGTAAAATTAACCAAGTCATTAATATAAGCTCAAATTATTCTTTTCCCTTCTAGTTTGAAGTAAAATTAACCAAGTCATTAATATAAGCTCAAATTATTCTTTTCCCTTCTAGTTTGAAGTAAAATTAACCAAGTCATTAATCTAAGCTCAAATTATTCTTTTCCCTTCTAGTTTGAAGTAAAATTAACCAAGTCATTAATATAAGCTCAAATTATTCTTTTCCCTTCTAGTTTGAAGTAAAATTAACCAAGTCATTAATATAAGCTCAAATTATTCTTTTCCCTTCTAGTTTGAAGTAAAATTAACCAAGTCATTAATATAAGCTCAAATTATTCTTTTCCCTTCTAGTTTGAAGTAAAATTAACCAAGTCATTAATATAAGCTCAAATTATTCTTTTCCCTTCTAGTTTGAAGTAAAATTAACCAAGTCATTAATACAAGCTCAAATTATTCTTTTCCCTTCTAGTTTGAAGTAAAATTAACCAAGTCATTAATACAAGCTCAAATTATTCTTTTCCCTTCTAGTTTGAAGTAAAATTAACCAAGTCATTAATATAAGCTCAAATTATTCTTTTCCCTTCTAGTTTGAAGTAAAATTAACCAAGTCATTAATATAAGCTCAAATTATTCTTTTCCCTTCTAGTTTGAAGTAAAATTAACCAAGTCATTAATATAAGCTCAAATTATTCTTTTCCCTTCTAGTTTGAAGTAAAATTAACCAAGTCATTAATATAAGCTCAAATTATTCTTTTCCCTTCTAGTTTGAAGTAAAGTTAACCAAGTCATTGTTACATAGGTTTTCACAATCATTTTCTAATGGACACACATCATGGATAGTTCTTTATTTCTTTGTCGCACCCATAGCAATATTTTTATAGTGTCTTAATGATGCCATTGGGGGCGTGCTGGCCGAGTGGTCAAGCGCTTGGGGTCCTTTGTTCGAATCTCGGTGAAGATAGTGATTTTGAATTTCGGGATTTTTAGGGCACTCCTGAGTCCACCCAACTCTAAATGAGTACCTGACTTAAGTTGGGGAAAGTAAAGGCGGTTGGCCATTGTGCTGGCCACATGACACCCTGCTTGTTAACCATGGGCCATAGAAACAGATGACCTTAACATCATCTGCCCTATAGATCTCAAAGTCTGAAAGGGGAACTTTACTTTTTTTTTTTTAATGATGCCATTGGTTCTTGTGTTAAACACAACTTAATTATTTTGTTTGGTATAAAAGGATGGAAAGGACTTCTACATTCTACATTTCCCATAGATAAGCTTTGTTTTTTTAAAAAGGAATTAGTATATTTTGCTTGTATATTTACAGTGCATTGAAACAATGCAAGTTGCAAGACGATAGCCTACAGCAGGGGTGGGCAACCTTTTTCCATCGAGGGCCACATAAAAAAAATTGGGGAATGGAGTGCTGCATATCTATATCTATCTATCTATCTATCTATCTATCTATATATATATATATATATATATATATATATATATATATATATATATATATATATATATATATATATATATATATATATATCTTATATAATACAGACGTTACTTCAAAAAAGAAGATGATTACGTCCTACGCGTCATGCATTTAGTCATGCATATTAACCAATGACTTAAATTCTGCCAAGTCACTGGTTTTCCTGGCTAGCTCAGGCAACCCATTCCATGCTCTAATAGCACTAGGGAAGAAGGAGTATTTGTACAAATTTGTCCTAGCATATGGGACGAGGAATGTGACTTTATGTTTGTGTCTTTCAGAGTATTTTATTAAATTTAGTTTTTGTATTTGAAGATTATGGTTCAGTGTTTTATGTATAATTGTACTTTACTTTTGAGTCTTCTGTCCTGAAGGCTTTCTAAATTTAGTGATTTTACTAAAGGTGTTACTCTAGTCAAATGTGAAAATTCGTTTGTTATGAATCTTGCTGCTCTATTTTGTGTCTGTTCCAGTTTCTTAATGTTTTGGGGTCCCAAACGGAGGATGCATATTCTATTATTGGCCTAACCAAGGTTAAATAACATTTTAGTTTTATGTTCTTATTTGATTTATAGAAATTTCTTTTAATAAACCCTAATGCTTTGTTTGATATTTTTTTTATAGTTTTATATGTGGATTCCATGATAGTTTTTCATTTATTATAACACCTAGGTACACTGTTTAGTCTGTGTTACTCGTTAGCCATGAATAAGATAAATGGAATTTATTTGTTTTAGTTTTTTTGTTACTCTTAACAACTGACATTTTTCTGGGTGGAAAGACATGCTCCAATTTGATTCCCATTTCTGTAATTCATCTAATTCTCTTTGTAAAATATCTGTGTCTTGTGTTGTTTTTATTGTTCAATATATTATGCAATCGTCTGCAAATAATCTGACTTTTGTTCCTGAAGTAATGCAATTTGGTAAATCATTTATGTAAATTAAAAATAGTAGTGGACCTTAGACGCTTGAGGTATGTGGACCCAAATAATGTGAAAATTTAGAAGCAAAGTTTTTCATTGTGTGGAAATGCAGCATCTTGCACCCAAAATACTCCCTCGGAAAAAAATTACTTCTCTTTCAGGTCATGAATTGTTTGTCATCTGGAGCTGAATCAGCTTCTTCGTGAATTGTGAAATGGGGTGTTGAAAACTGGTTCCTAGTTCTAAACATCTTAAAATTTGTTTTCAAATTTCTCAATGAAGGAATCGAAATAAGTTTTCTACTTTTCCAACCATTTCACTAGAAATAGTTTCACCTTTCGGCAAAGAAAAATGATAAAAACTGTCTTCACTTGTTTGCCTGGAGAAATTAAAAGATTTAACATACCCATTATTTCATGTGCAAGCACCCCATTGCAATATTTTCAATGAAAAACATGAAATCTGTCTTCCACTCTTCATTAGAAGTATTACTAACAAAGTCACTGTCATTGTCCTTCATGGGACATAACATTTTCTTATTTGAGCTTCCATATCTTCTCAATACCTTGCCCATGCTAAGGCAGTGGATAGTACTGTGGTACTAAACATCGAAATGTTTTGTTTCTAAATCTTTCTTGGAACTGCCTGTGGTTTAGATCCCTAGCTATGATGTTTGATCACTGACACTAATAATATGTTTAATATTCATATATGTTTGATATTCAATGCAGCTTTGTGCAGACTTTCCCGTTTAGAGTTGATGGTTGGGATATTGTTCATTAATTTATAGAAAAAAAAAATGTTTTTTTCTCAGTCAAAGCACGGGCTTCATCAGTTGTTACACTTGCCATCTTGTTCCAAGCCAGCTCATAGCATTAAATAAATACTGGTTTGAGTTTATGTCTTTAGCTGAATGTTTCGAAATATTGCCAATAGAGTAATCTTCAATTGTTTTAAACTATTTAGAATGAGATGTAGAGACAATGTTTCTTTAGCCACTTCATCATAAGTGAGAAGAATCAGAAGTGTCAGTCATTTTTGTAGATATTTACAATTATTTAGTTTAATATGTTTCAATTTTTTATATGTATAATCAGTGGTCACACCTGATTTCTGTAGGTTTATGCGGCCCGTATTTTGCCCACCCCTGGCCTACAGCATATTGCTAGCTAAAAAAAACTTTCAAAGGTAATTCAAGCATGTGATCACAGCTTGTATGCTATTAATAAGAGCCTTTCAGCACCACATCTGAAGCTTCTAACTACAGACATAATATGTCAAATACTATTGAATTCTTGTTTTAAATGATGTATATGCAAAGACTAATCGATTTCTAATATAGCAGAAAAACATATAAGATGAATAAAAAAAATCCCATTTCAATTATATACTTTTTAATAATACATTTTTTTTGTATTCATCAACCTATTTTACACATAAAGTACAGCAAGATTAAAGAGAAAAATACGTAATTCAGTTCTGTACATAATTATTCTAAAAATATTCTTGTAAATTTTCTCCCACTGAAACTTCCATGGCAGCCAGAACTTTCTGAGTCAATTTTTCCACTTCATCGTGCTCATCTAGATAGGACAGACAAATCATTTATATTTAGCTACAAATCAGCATAGCATAAAAAAAGCAATAGATTTAAAAAACATTTTGCTTAATGAAAGAAAAAAACAACTATTAATTTAATGAGTTAATGCTCATTGAGAAATATAATATTCTCCCTCTGAAAAGCTCTGGGGAAAAAAAACGGTTGAGTTATATATGTGTATATTTATATTTTCACACAATTAAAAAGCAAATTGCTTCCCTGACAAATCCAAACACTATTTGGTAAGTCTGGGAAGAGGTAAATATCATGAGGGCTTAAGTTAGTGTACACAACTAAATGACTTCCATTTGTTTTTCTACAATTAATGACCAGTTAAGTTATGACAGATTTAAAAGTAGGCAAAGCAGAGTGTATTCAAATTTGTGTGGCCAGTTATTAATCAAGGTGTTTTTTGTGGCCTAATCCTCACACCTCTACAATTTTGAACTGAAAATCTATGACTCATTGAAATCTATGTGAAGTAATGAATATCCTAAATTCCCTTATCAGCAAGCATTCTTGTGCATTGTGGCCAATCAACTTGTACCTGGTATTCATTAGAGATCTAGCCTCAAATACATACAACTATTCGACACCTTAGTCTCCAACAGGATACATACGTAATACTTTTGTTTCAGAATCTAAGCACTTTATCACTAAAGCCCCACAATTCATCATTCATTAAGCCATTTTATTACAATAATGAGCAGTGTATACACACCTTCCATGAGTTCAGCCATAAATGGTATTGTTTCAGGCACAAGTTGTGTGTAGTCCTCTCCCAATTGTTTGTGGAAAGCATCAATGGCTGCTAGAGCCCAGATTCGAACCTTTAGGGAATTAAAGAATAAAGTTGTTATGTATATACTAAAGTTATCAGTACATTTCATACCAATGCCATGCAAAAACTGATTTGGATAAAAAATGCCAAGAAAAAATTACTTTGAAGTTTTCATGTCTAGTCTTGAGTAGAATTTGATAGTTTAAGTCTTTCCACAGTGAATCATCATGAGCAGCTGCTGCCAGACTGGCAATACATGGAACAACATGGTTTAGAATTCTGTCTTCACATACTGAAGGTTTGCCCAATGTGTTCTCCAGCTGATAAAATAAGAGTTGGTTTGTTCATTGTTAAAAGGATTCAATAAGAAGCTTTGCAATGTCTTTTAATGCAAGTGAACAAAATTTTCTTTTTTTATCGTACCATCACACAAATTCAAAATTTATCAATATAAAAACATAAGTTAAAAGTGCATTGAAATTTAATTATTAAATACCCTTGCAGAGACAAAAATATATTGGGATTTAAAATAACAGCGTACAGTAAAAATGCTGTCTTATATATTATATGGTATATATAGTACAGTGGAAAGTTCTGTCAACTTTTCAACTCTCCAGCATTTTTGCCACTAGTTACAATGTAATTGTTAAATGACACTTTTCATGTATTGTCATCACAATAGTTAAAATGATTAACTGGCACTTTTAAGCACCATGCTGTATGAGGGAAGAACAATCTACATTTTACTTTGTTTAGCTATTTTTAACTGAAACTGTAGTTACCTGATCAACTAAAGATTGCATGACAGTATCAAATCTTTCCTTGGTCAAAAAACCTTCTGTGTCATGAGCAAATGTTTTCTGTAAGCAGTCTATAATATGCACCAACAGACCGCACACCTTGGCACGAGCAGCTTTCCCTTTGCCAAATAATTTACATTCTGGGAAAAAAAATATATTTCAAATGAAACATTTGAAAGATACAATTAATGAAACTTTTGGTTAACAATATCATGCTGAAAAAAAAATTATTATAAAATTGCCAGAATCATGGAGACAACTGTTTTCATCATCAGTTTCCTTTGGAGACTGTTCCAAAATAAGCATCTCATTGATAGCAAAATGTCTGCCTTGTTTTTCTGCAAATTTATCAGTTGTATATGAAATTTCAATACTATATTCGCAAACATAATGAATAACTAGCTTTAAAAATGGTCTATCTGCTGGTTGAAATAAATGATTTTCACAGATGCAAAAGTCTTGAATGATAGAAATGGTCTCACCAAAGTTGACATTATTCTAAGACTTGTGCAACATCACTGGTGTAGAGCTAGCCAAGGGAATCAGACTAATGACTAATTGCTGATCAAATCACAAGTCAAGAGGTAAAAAAAAACCCAATAGGTCAAGCACTTGATGGGCAGCTTGGCAATAGACTGCAAGGACAAACTTAGTTAAACACACACTATTTCTTTGACTGACAAGATCTAGGTCTCAGCCAGGTTTTTCTTTATCTTCATTATGACCAAGTATCATAAGACAGAAAGAGTTAATTACATAATAAAAAAAAAGATAATTTAGTGGAAGTTTAGTTAGCAATGCTAAGACTCACTTTGTTTGCTTCTATTGTTTGTGTCCAACATGTCAGCACTGTGTTTGATGATGTGACCAGCAAACAATGTAAACAGATTCTTTAGTTTGCCTGCAAGACTACAGAGACACACATGCACATTAGAAAATATTTTGTTTAATTAGTTAATACATGTGAAAAAATCTCAATAAATAATAATAAACACATAATCCAATGGAAGTAATAAAGCTACTTTATCTTGTCTAGATTACCTGTCACAAAGTCTGTAGAAGACAATTAATCTCTTTTTGTTCACATTTTCATCAGTTGCCCAGTTGTAAATCTTCAAACAAAACAAATTTGATTGTACATATTAAATACTGTTGTAATCAGACTTTTTTTTTTTTAAAGTTTTCTTTAAATCAAAATTATTATATTCTGTGCATATCTAAATGTTAATTTAAATGCACATATTACATGCTTTGAAAAGAGGCTGTTAAAAAATATCTTAGCAAATGACAAATATATTTACACTTAAATTTAATTTTCTTCTTTAACTTAAATATTACATTAAATTAAATTTCTTTATTTTCAAATTATTTTATTTATGTTTCATATATCACTGCTACTTCAAACTTTTTAATCTGCTGTCTGGAGTGTGAAATTAGAGTTATGATTAAGTACAATCTTTAAAATATATACCTGAAGTAACATTGGTTTGAACTGAGCTTCAGAAAGTTTAAATACTAAACACACAAAGGCTTCAATAATGCATCCTTCAATTACATTCAGATCTTCATCACTTAACTGGAATAGACAGTTCATATTGCATTCTTATTTATCTTATTAAGTCAAATAATGAAATCACTAATAGTAATATTTATTCTATAGATGGTAACTACCAGCATTCCAACTAAATCAAATCACCATTGTCATACTTCTACTACCTCATTATGTGTTGCTCGAAGATCAAAACAGGCAAAGAAAAATTTGAGAAGATCCGGAGAGAATGTTGTGAGGTCGTCTTTGGACATTTTCACAATATGATCTTTTAACATTGTCATAGCGTATTCAGCACAAGTCTAGGGAAGAGTTGTTGGGTTCAAGTCAGTTACGTTTTTGCAAAACAGTAGCAATAAGAGAGTTGCAATAACTTGTCTAGCTAATATCAAAGTTCATAGCATTAAATTGGTTTTACTTATGACTTTATTTCTGAAGTAGGATAACACTGCTATAAAAAAAATGTAAAATAAATTAAACTGAATTCTAAAAAACAAATATATGGAGATAGACTTCAAAAAAAATATATTGTATCTTCCCACAGTAAATAATAAGGACACACAAAAGTATAAACATTTCGCTCAGACTTAAAATTTTAAAAAAATCCATGCTGTTAATTTTAAACATTTCAAAACAAATACCACAAATTTATCCTCTAGAGCTGTGAAAGATTTTTCTAGTCCAGGCAGGAAGGTTCTAGTTGGTGTCATAACTGATAATGTAGAACTGGAAAAATAGTAGAAATATAAGATAAAATGGAATGGCTCTTAACTTTTAATTTTGAACAGCAAATAAAATGTATCCTTAAGAATTGAATATACTTGTATTTTAAAAACTTACCAAATAAGTTTTATTTTTTGTATCACTGTAGGTTTATGTGCATCTGACTGAGACTCTACATTGGAACTTATAAGGCAAACCTGTTAAGTGATACAAGGTACACTGTCAAAGACATCAAATTTAATTATAATAAAAGTAGATTTATCCAAATAAAGCAGTACAGCATATTGAGCTGTTGACTACTGTACCTGTACAATGATGTCTACAAGGAATGGACTAAGGAATGCTGACATTGATTCAACAATTTTCTGTAATGAGGTTATGGCTGCCAGGAGAAGAACTTCATGCCTAGAAAGTTAAGCAAAAATTATAATAGCCAACAGTAAGTGATAAAAACACAGAAAAGAAATGAATCACATTTTCTAAAGAAGCGAAAAGAATTAATATAAAAGCGAAAAGAATTAATATAAACAACTTAAATATCAATTATGAAAACAATTGAACAAATAAAAAATTGTATTAATATCCTTTAATAATTGAATATTGAAAACTAGTAAATTATTTCAACTTGTTTTGAGCAGAGATGTGTAACTTACTCTGTGATAGCTGGAGATTTCAGGTGATCAATAACCAATGGCATAAATTGTGTCAGGAATTCAATGGAGTGTAGTTTAAGACTGCTCACTGCCTCAGCTACACACAACAAGGAGGACGCACAAACCATGCCATTGTCAGTGTGTCGTGAAAGAACTTTTATACATAACTGTAATATCTATAGTGGAACAAATAATTATAATTTGTTAATATTAGATAAAGCAATACTTTCAGGTTCTGGAGAATGTTATTAAATAAGTCTCAGACCCCCTCCCCCACAAGTATTTTAAGACCCATATAATGAATCAACAATGTATGCAATATTGTAAATGGCTGCAGAACTGGAGCCACTATAATTTTTGTCTTACTTAGTATCTGAAAGTCCCTTGCTTAAGTTGCTTGTCATATTCACTTTACAACTTCATTAAGAAAGTTAGGGTTAGGATTTAAAAAAAAAAAGAACTGTGCAAAAAAATCTTAATATTAACACAGGCATAATTTGAAATACAACAAAAGATTAGGCCATAATGAATATCTATTGACTTACCTCAGTCAGGTGCTCGTGTTTATCTCCTAAGACACGACATAAGACTTTGAGTGAATATAGTGCTGTCTGTCCATTGACTAAATTTTCTTCTTTAACAGATGTTTTACCTTTCAACAGGCACTGACTTGCTATAGATATCAGTTTAGTTGTCATAGTGATTAGCATATCAATCTGTAAAAAGGGCATCCATCGAAAGTTACTTTAAAAACTTTTGAGCTGCCAAAAACAATTCCAGATTCTATTTGACTCTTTTTTCTTTCATTTGAACTAATGCCAAATATCCTAATTATTATTTCCTATTATAAAGCAGCTACCTTAATTAGTGAATTAGATAATGTAATATTTTACATAACAAAATAGATTCATTTTTTTTTGTGTGTACTAAGCCATTGGAAATGACTATGCGAAGATATTTAAGAAATATTCTCAAATCTAGAAAAATTATAATTCAGTAATACATGTTTTGTAAAGGGGATCTCATTTTGTGTAGAGCTCTAATATAAAATATATTTAATATATTTAATGAAAATCTATCTAGGCCCATATTAGATCAAGTTTTTGAATTAGTTTAATAGAAAATTTGTAATGAATTTGGTATCTGGTTCTTGTTTCATAGTAAATATTTGCTTAAAAATCAGTTAAAAAAATAAAATAAAATATATGAATTTTGCAATATAACAGACACAGGTAAGATATTCTGTATTCAAATTTAAAGGAAAAAAAAACAACCTTCTACATATTATTTTCTTAACCATCAGCTCTGCCTATTTCTTACTATGGTATAAGATATAGTTTAGTAATCATGGTGTTTTGTTGTTGTTAGTTAAATAGTAAATAAGTAAATATTTGACCAGATTGTACAATAACAGTATCATATTGAAATTCTTAAAGTCTAACCTGAGCTGGTGTCAGATTCTCCTTATAATGTTGCAATTTGTTATTAAGTAACTCCATAGCTCTCCTCTGTACAAGAGGCAGTGAATGATTCATTAATCCAGACACCACATCCATAAACATTGAATCAGGTAGGAGATTGACAAGCTGCCAATAAAATAGTTGAGTTAGGAACTTTAAACAAAATAAATGACTTCATTTTTCATTAAGAAAATAACCTTTTGTATTTTCTTTCACTAGCTACACACCTACTCCACTACAATCTATTTAGCCTCATCAAGTTTTTAAATGAAGTGCATTTCATTGAATATCAAAATACTAAAGTAAGTCCATTACTCATGACTTCAACAGTTTGTACTAGTATAAATACAGTGCAAACAAAAGAATATACACATTCTCAAGCTACAAAAAAACCCCTATGATTATTGATACATTTAAAAAATGAGATTCATAATGTCTTCTATAATTGTCTGCATTAAGCAGAAGTCAATTTTAAATAAAGGATAGTGGGCTTGACAAAACAGTATAGTGGGGTTATGTCTCTTTCTGTTTAATTTTGGGCTCATTTATTTTAGCACTTTATACATTTTAGCCAAATAATTCAATAAATTAACTATTTCTTTTTTTTTACATCTTATAAGAAAGATTTTGAAAACGATATTGCTGAATTTTCTTTTAAATAAGCCTATGTTATTAAAAAATGAAGATAAAGCTTTTTTTTTCTCTTAAAATTAACAACTCACATTGTCTAGCACATCATGCGACTTGTTCAATAAAATTCTCCAGAACCTGGAACTATTGCTTTCTCTAAGTCTTTGACTAGACTCTGTAACTTGTCCAATAAACTTCAAGACAGTCTCCAACAAACTTTGATAGTTATTTAGAAACACACTTGGGTCACTTACAGCCATCTGATTAATACAATAAATCAATTCACTCAAGTAAGCTTTAGTTTTTTATCAGTGTGTGTATGTATTTTTTACAAGAGATTTTAGTTTTCTAATTGTACCTGAGCTACTAAATGTTGACTACAGATGAATTCATTCAAAGCATAGACAGTAGCAAACTTGAAATGCCTCAGTTGCTTAGCACTGTGATGTGAAATACTAAATATCTCCATGTCCTCTGAGCTCATATCTTCTAGACTTAAACTTTCTTTGTTGAACTGTAACACTTGAACTACAAGAGAGTAAAAATGTTCTGATCTATAAAAACTAAATGACAAGACAAATGAAATGCTTGAGCAAAAATGTAACACCTTAATTGAAAAAAATGGTAACCGCTTTAGTTCAAGTAATAGTAATTCAACCATCATAAGGAAAAGAAGAGCATCTATTCATTATATAAAGCTTTCCACTTACTCCCTTGTTTTTCCTCTGGAAGCTCTAGCACATATGACAGAGACAATTGATAACATTGGAACAATTGAGTACAGGAGAATTTTTCTACAATGCTAGACAGGAACTCCAAGTCTGATAGGTTCAATGGTCCAGAGGACTGTAAGATTAAAGTTAAATGTATGAAAGTTAACAACAGATTAAGATTTTTTTTTCTTTTAATGCACTAATTTACCATACAAAAAAGGTAATAGTAGAGAAAAACATGAATATAGTAATATAAATTTAATTCTTTTTGAAATATAAATCTACATTTATAAATTCAACAATGAGAGAAAAAAAAAATAGACTTAGGTTTAAAATGTTGAAAAAAAAAAAGGTCTTAGAATTGTACCCATAACAAAACCTATCCATGAATTATTTGGCTGATGCTCTAACAGGACTCCATCCAATAGTAATGTATCTAAAGTCTTCAGCATTTTGTCCAGGATGCATTAGAGTTGTATAGACATTTTATTTAGATCACTCTTTCAAACACATTAAAATGTATTTTAATTTAATCACTACCTAATAAATACATTTACCATTGAGCACATAATACATAGAGTTCCATTTAAATAATACATTGTTGTTTTTTTCTCATAGCTATTAAAATAAAACACTTGCCTTTTCATTCTCCGTCTCAGTGACTTGATTTTCTTCCAAAGTTTTGGATCTGACTGTTACACTTTCAATGAACAATAAAATCAGTCTCCACAAGTATCTGTCAGCTCCCAAGATGGACATCAGTTTTTCAAACAGCACAATCTTTCTGTGAGATGGTATGTGTGGAATGGCATCTACAAACACCCTAAGTATCACTGTCATCATTTCTTCTGATCTGATCTTGTCTTTTGAAGACTTTTTCTTCTTATCATTATCTTTACTCTTTTCTTGGCAAGCCTGTATAGGGAGATACAGTGGAGAATTAATGGATGCATTTATCAAATGTTTGCACTAACAAACCTAGACTCATTGGAATGTGTCAGTATAAGATTGTAAAACACAATTACTGTAACTTTATATCTATTCAATAAGTTTTTAAATGATTTTCTTTATTTTCTTCTGTTGAAACATACAAGGCTACAAAGTAATATAAATAACATTGCAAATAAACACACAAAAAAAAAGCTATGTGGAGTGATCGTTAAATGAACTTGTGTGTTACCCGTGCTTGTAATCGTGCTAGTATTTGTAATCGTGTTCGCATTATCGTAGTCTGTGAATCGTGACCAGTCTGTACAGTGTTATTGTGTGTATCAGTCGTGTTTTATTGAAATAAGCCTTGTTTCTAAGGTTATGAATTGACTTAGTATATTACAATTTATTTCAATAAAACCATTCTTAAATGGACAAGTTTTTGCATCCCAATAGACTGGATGCTGATCCTAGTTCAACTAATGCTTCAGTTACATGGAAACATTGGATTTCTTGTTTTGACAGATTCGCAACGAAGGTAGGGGCTAGTGAAAGTGAACAGTTTGACCTGCTATGCAACTTTGTGTCTCCATCCTTATATCAGTATTTTTCTACCTGTTCTAAATACTCAGAAGCAAAATCTATTCTTGAGAATTTATTTGTGAAGGCCCCTAATGAAACATTGGCCAGACATTTGCTTGCAACTTGCGAACAAGAAGTCGATCAAAGTCTTGATCAATTTGTACACAAGCTGAGAGTGATGGCCAGAGATTGTCAGTTCCGAGCTGTCAGTGCTGACAAAAATGAAGAGGACGCCATTCGCGATGCCTTTGTTAGCGGCATGCGTTCGAGTGTAATTAGACAGAGGCTACTTGAGAAAAGATCCCTTGACTTGAAAATGGCTTTAGATATTGCCAAGACTCTCGACATGGCCCAAAAAGAATCCAGTTCATTTAGTACTCCATCTCAATTGGTAGAGTCATCTCTTTCATCATCGGCAATCTCAACCGAAGAAATGGTGGACTCAGAAACAATCGCAACAGTGAATACTAAATGTTTCTTTTGCGGAGGTAGTCGGCATCTCAGAGCGAAATGCCCTGCCAAAGACTGCATGTGTCATTCGTGCGGGAAAAATGGACATTTTTCGAAGGTTTGCAAGTCTCGCAACACTCCTATAACCAAAACAAAAGTCAAAACATCTCCTAGCCACGAGATTAAAAGACAATCTTGTAAAGATTGTAGCTGCATTAAGGACTCTACACATCTAACATCACTAATTGCTAGTTCGTCTGTACCTGGTTTAACTAAATCAACAGTACACATCTCTGTAAATGGCGTGAACCTAGAAGTCCTAATTGATACAGGTAGCGGGGAAAGCTACATTTCTTCAAACATACCAAGAGAGTACGATTGGTCAGTGACACGTTCAAAGCACAAAATTTCTATGGCGTCATCTCAACTGTCAAGCGTCACAAGAGGCCACATGTTTGCATCGCTAAAATACAAAGGGGAAGTTTACAATCAATTTAAACTTTCGTTACTAGATGAACTTTGCACTGATGTAGTGCTTGGGTTAGATTTCCTCGCATTACACAAAGAACTGATAATTCCATTCAACGGTGGTCGACCTGCATTTCATGTCTGCTCGCTCAATGCTGTTAAGGTAGAGGCACCACAATTGTTTGCAAATTTATCCCCTGATTGCAGACCTATTGCTACTAAATCTCGTCGTTACTCCTTCCAAGACACACAATTTATTAAAGCTGAAGTTGAGAAATTGATACGAAACGGTATCATTGAACCTTCCAAATCACCTTGGAGAGCTCAAGTCCTTGTCACGACCAATGAGCGGCACAAAAAGCGAATGGTCGTTGATTATAGCCAAACTATAAATAGATTTACTTACCTGGACGCATACCCCATGCCTAGAGTAGATGAAATGGTGGAGAAAATTTCCAGGTATGAAATCTTTAGCACATTGGATCTGGAGAGTGCTTATCACCAAATACCTATCCAACAGAGCGAAAAGAAATACACAGCCTTCGAAGCTTGTGGTAAACTCTACCAGTTTTGCAGAATACCCTTTGGGGTCACTAACGGTGTAGCTTGCTTCCAGAAAACCATAGACACTATTATAGAAAAAGAAAAGTTGTCTGACACGTTTGCCTATGTCGACAATGTAACAATATGTGGTACAGATGTAGACTCCCATAACAAAAATCTGTTGCATTTTCAGAAGGTAGCTCTGGAATACGGAATAACTTTCAACGAAAGTAAAAGTGTATTTGCTACTAAGAAGGTAAAGCTGCTTGGATATGAAATATCCAAAGGGCATTTGAAGCCGGAACCTGATAGATTTCAAGCTCTGAGAGATTTGCCACCTCCAAAAGATCTGAAGTCTCAGAAAAGGATTGTAGGACTTTTGGCATATTATGCTCACTGGATACCACATTTCTCCGACAAAATGTATCCTATAATGAAAAATCAAATTTTTCCTGTACCTACAGAAATAAAAACAGCGTTGGAAGACTTGAAAGAAGAATTGCAGAAAGCAGCAATTTTCACCATAAAGTATGACCATCCTCTAATTGTGGAAACTGACGCTTCTGACATTGCAGTAGCTGCCACTTTAAATCAGGAGGGAAGACCTATTGCATTCTTCTCTAGAACTCTTTCACCTACTGAAAGGCATCAATCTGTCATAGAGAAAGAAGCCACTGCAATAATTGAAGCCATACGCAAATGGAAGCATTATTTGTGTGGCAATCATTTTACCCTTATTACGGACCAGCGGTCTATTTCATACATATTTAAAGACACTCATGACAAGAAAATTAAAAACGATAAGATACAAAGGTGGAAATTGGAACTGGCAAGCTTCAAGTTTGATATACAGTATAGACCTGGGAACGCCAACACAGCAGCAGACACCTTGTCTAGGGGGCACTGTGCAACCATGACGAAACAAAGTAGCCTGAAGACGTACCATGACTACCTGTGTCATCCAGGTGTCACTAGACTTCTACATTATGTCAGGTCAAAGAACTTACCCTTCTCGGTTGAAGAGGTCAGACAGACCATTCAACAATGCAGAACCGCAATTCTATAAGGAATTTGCAGGTACGCTCATTAAGGCCACACAGCCGTTTGAAAGAATAAGTGTTGACTTTAAAGGTCCTTTGCCATCAGCTACTCGCACCAAGTATTTGTTAACAATGATTGACGAATATTCGCGGTTTCCATTCGCTTTTCCCTGTCCTGATATAACATCTAAGACAGTAATAAAGTGCTTCGACCAGTTATTTTTCCTCTTTGGAACACCCAGTTACATCCACTCTGATCGTGGCACATCATTTATGTCCACAGAAACTACAGAATATCTACATTCTAAGGGCATAGCCACTAGCAGGACAACGCCCTACAATGCCAAAGGAAATGGGCAAATAGAAAAGCTGAATAAAACATTGTGGCAGGCTATTTTATTAGCATTGGACTCAGGGAAGTTGGAACTATCACAGTGGGAATCTGTGTTGCCCCAGGCACTTCACTCAATTCGATCATTACTGTGTACTTCTACTAATGAAACTCCACACGAACGGATCTTCAAATTCAACAGAAGATCGCCAACGGGAACATCCTTGCCTACTTGGCTACAGAACCCAGGCAAAGTATTACTAAAATCCCCTGTAAGATCTTCAAAATTTGACCCATTGGTACAAGAGGTTGAACTTATTAGCTGCAATCCACAGTACGCCCATATACGATTTCCAAACGACCGGGAGGAGACAGTGTCGCTTAGGCACCTGGCGCCGAAGGAAAAATCCACAAACGACTATTTCGAACCAGAGAACTGTATTCTGCCTCAAGAGGTCGGTGACTCTTTGGATCTCTCACCAGGGAGTCGCTACGTGCCTGAAACTATCAGTAATTCACAGAGTCCCACCCCAATGATGTACAACCAGCCAGAAGTCAACAGTGACTCACAGGGGAGCCACCCAATGCCAGAGGCCAATATTGACTCGAGTCCCGTACAGGACAGTTACGACTTGCAAGGAGAAAAGTCTACGCCAGAGATACCTCCGGATCCTTCCCTTCATACGCATGGTTATAACCTAAGACCCAGAAAGAAATAAAGGAGGGGTGAATGGAGTGATCGTTAAATGAACTTGTGTGTTACCCGTGCTTGTAATCGTGCTAGTATTTGTAATCGTGTTCGCATTATCGTAGTCTGTGAATAGTGACCAGTCTGTACAGTGTTATTGTGTGTATCAGTCGTGTTTTATTGAAATAAAGCCTTGTTTCTAAGGTTATGAATTGACTTAGTATTTTACACTATGACATCATTTAAACTTACTAGTATGAGTGCAGGAATAACATTCTCTAAGATTTTGCCAATAACATGAAAACTGTAAGCATCATCCTGACGTAAGATATTTGCTCCCATAAATGTGAACACTGTCATCATATTGTGAAGAAGTAATCCCTAAAAAAGTAATACACAGTGGATATGACATGGTGAGTTGAGACTGTTCTAGTGCTACTAAACACCACATATAAGCATAAAAAAAAACCTGTACACACTGGGGCAATCTTGGCAGCAGTACTTAGTAACATCAGAGCTTGCTGATGTGTATGTGGATTATCAGAACTCCTAACACAGTTGACAATAAGCTCCATGTTTAGATGTTCTCCTTTCACTGAATCTAGCATATATAACATACAATGTAATAAATAATCAAATTGGAAGAGAGCCTAATATTATAAGCATGTAGAGCTTTTAAAAATGATATTACATTTGGTAAGCTAGTTTTCAGAATAAAATGATTGTTGAAAGATTTATAAAACTTAAAAAGTCATGTTCCAACTTACCAGTATTATCATTTTCTTCACTATGTTTTTGATGACGAGAACAAATAAAGTTGATAGTACCAAGAATTAGTTGCTTGAAGTACTCTCCAGAGCCTTTATGTTCTAATTCTAAAACTCTACAAAGGCAAATATGAATTCTACATTCAGAGTTAATTAAAAAAAGAAATGTATATTACAACTAAAGAATAAATATGACTACAAAATGTATGTTTCCTACTTTCATAAATATTCTTGCATTACCTGCCAAGTACTTGAAAAGCTGCTGGAATGAGTGGCACAGCATTACTGATTTTCTTTTTAATTTGAATCATCTCAAAAAGAAGAACAATACGTTTCCAGTGTAATTTGTCAAATTCTGAGTTCTCATCTGACCCTGATGCTTGTCTATGAAATTAATAAATTAAATAAATTAAAATTAAACATTAAAAAAATCCCCACTAGAAAACTAATCACGGATATGTTTATTTATTTTTATATTCAATATATTCCATATTAAAAGACCAATACTTATTAATACTCTCTAAAGATTGTAAAATTGTTATCTTACAACTTTTGTTTCTTTGCCTCACGAATAGTTCCAGGAGAAGATGTTGTAAGGACTGTCTTCAGTTCTTCTATTACTATCACTGAGTCAAGAGTCATCTGAGCATTAAAAAATATAATAATTACATGAAGTTTAACAAAAAAATACCCCCCCCCCCCCACTAAATGGTTCTACAATTTTCCCTTTCTCTACACATACTTACATGTTTCACCACTTTCTTACAGAGTCTTCCCACCTCAGGGTTAGAGGTTGTACTCAGCACTGTCAGCAGTTCTGTAAATATAGCTTGACGTGAAGACAGAGGAACAGCTGCCAGAAATGGGCCACTTAGCTGAAAGTATTAAACATGATTTGGTTTGGTGAGTTACTTTTTCTGAATTTTTTTTTTAAAG
Source organism: Biomphalaria glabrata (assembly GCF_947242115.1). Taxonomy (NCBI): domain Eukaryota; kingdom Metazoa; phylum Mollusca; class Gastropoda; family Planorbidae; genus Biomphalaria; species Biomphalaria glabrata. Next base: position 35,557,642 of record NC_074715.1, on the reverse strand, counting down.
CTAATCAACACATATTGCTCATTAATCCAATAAAACTGAATTTAGTTGCAACTTGATAAACAATGAGGAATTCACTTCATGTCAGATAAGATTCAGATAAAGCATTAGTCAGCTTCTTGGAATGAAAAGGGAAGGAGGACAATAGAAGTCATCTTTCTTTGAAGGTCAATTTGTTTCAATCACAAAGGCATGTGATGCAGTTTTTGTAGGAGTTCTGGAGCCAGTTACTACCAAACATTCATTATGCAAGTAGTTTATGTCTAGACTTGTCTTATAAGCTTTTCAGAGAACTTTCAATGACATCGAACTACTCATAGAATATTTTTAAAAATTCACCTGTTTCAGTAGCAACATTTGAACTGTGTCACCAGATTCCTTGATTTTAAAAGAACTTTTCAGAGCTTTTAGTAAAGTCTGCAGGCATTCAGATTTCTCTCCAATACATCCAGCCACATTACTAGTGAAACGTTTTATTAGAAGAGACACCAGTTCTTTTTGTTCCACACTTAGATCAACAGTTTTGTGTTCATGTGAAAGATTTGATTTTTCCATTAAATCTAATAGGTTCTTTAGCACAGGTATTAAAGGCTCAAAACTCTCCTGGGTTAAAAAAAAAATATATAAATTTTAAAAATGTTACAATATCAATTTTCCCATACAAAAATACCAAAAAATATTTAAAACACATATTGAATTGAACTGTGTGATCAAGCATTAATTTGTAAAAGAAACTGTTTGTTGGTAGATTCCATTAATTTTCTGTTGAGCACCAAAGTAAACTGCTAGCTAGTTAGAGCACAACATATTTAATATAAGGTAAGCCTGTGTGAAATTTAATTGATATTTATAATGGAAATGTACTTAAAAAAACAATGCATTTTTGACAGGATTTATAATGCTAAAATTCTGTACACCTATTGGCTGTAATATGTTCATATTGGCTGGTCAACAGTGTAAAATGTTATATGATCACCCTCTCTAATTTGTAAGGACTATTTGATTTAAAGGTTAATGGTGGCCAAAGTTGCTTTTTTTGTCATTTATATCAAGCTTTATATCAAATTGCTTGGAAATATTCAATCATGATACACCAATGTTTTTGAAAAATAAACATTTCAATATCTTGAGCTTTGATTCATTTAAAAGCTTTAGGTATTCTGATTGAGAACAAATTATGTTAGTGTGAGTAAGCTTATACACTGTAAAAAAAAAAGTTATGAGAGACTTACAACTGTATCAAGTCTTGACAAAATAGCCAACAGTCCACATTTGATACTACAAGGTGTAGTATCTGAAATAAGCTTCATAAAGAAATCAACACATTCTAGATGTACAGGGAGAGCACTGCTTGTTCTCTTACGCTTCTTAGCAGGGGACTCACAAGATGCCAACTCTCCTTCTAAAATATTTGTCAAAACCTGAACAAATATAATGAATTAGTTGAAAGAGATTGAAATGTTTTTGGTCAACTTATCCAACATAGCAACATAAGCTACATTTACATTTGAAGAACTTTAGTTATCGGAAACAGAAATTCTAACTATTTCTAAGAAGAAACTGAGTACTTTCTAAGCATGAGCTGTTAGTGAAAAAAAAAAACAACTTACTTGTGACAAAAACTCATTGTCTTTAGTCACTTCCTGCTTGTACTTTAAAAGATTTCCAGAGAACCAAAGTAAGTGTGAACTCGCAGATGCTGTTTTAGTCAATAATTCTAACATGTTTACAGCCATTTCCCGAACTTTCTCAAACTGGCTTGACAGCAAAATAAGAAGACATGGTAGAACTGAAAAAAAAACAACAGAAACTTAATATTAAATGTATCAATACTAAAAGTAAAAACAGCAATGATGTACATAAAACAATATCATAGAATCTATATTTACTCTGATAAAAGTGTAAGTGGATGATATCATGAATTTGTGTAGAAGCTTGTTGACAAAAAAAAAGGTTATTAGTTTAGTTTGAGAAGGGGCAAAAATTGCTTTAATGAAAAAAAAATGCTTTAATGACTAACCAATCAATGGCTAAAAAGTAAGTTTCACTGATAAATGAGTTGATTATACGGTTTATCTGGACAAGAACTGAGTTAAGTGGCTACTATTTCTAACTAGAACTAAGCTAGAAAAAGATACTACAGGTACACAAATCATTCTAGGGAAATGAAATGTAGAGGACTGTTGATCTTGACTAAACTTGTATTAATGTGAGACATTCAACTGTGACTAGTTCATTCCAAAAGACCGAGCTATAAACTAACCTGGTAAACATTTGGTCAACAATGTTTCTTTTTCATGGGCAGAGAGAGATTTCAGAAACACTTGACTAAACTGTAAGGTTTCAGCTTTAAACTTAGTGCTCACTCCTTGATTGTCAGAAGCCATCCAAACCATGCACAAAAACTTGAGCATATCCTTGGGATCTCGAAGTAACTAAACAAAAAAGAATTATTATAAACTAAAGCCCAGTACAAAGAAAAAGAGACTGGCAAGAGACTTGATTTGTGCAGCTGCAGATATGCCTACATCCCTGGAAACAAGAATTTTTAAAGACAAATGTGTATTTTCCTAAATATAATAAAAAGAAATTTATTCACGAACAACTGAAATCAATAAAATCATTCAAGCATGTAATGCAGCAATACAGAAAATGAACATAGCATAAGTTATTGAGACACAATTAGTCTTTGTCATAGATTTTTCTGGAATATGTCAGTTAGTGTCAGAGGTGCACCTAACAATAATTTATGGTGATAATGCATCTAGTGTTTTATTCCTGATTCCATAATAGCATCAACAGAAAATTCATTCAAAAGAATGAGAATCTTTGTAATTTTTGCTTTAAAGCATATGTAATAGTTTGATAGGCTGGATCAGTGACCTCCATTTCTGACAAAGTAGTTTTGTTGATAGGTAATTTTATTTACAGGATATGCTGACACTGGGGATATTTTATCCCATTTTGAAAGAATTAGCTTTTTCTTACTTTTTTTCAGACCATTCCTTGCAGTGTGCAATGAAAGCTTTGGCATCCTCCACACTCACTCTTCAGAAAAATTGTAAAGATTTTTGTTCAGACATATAATCCTAATTAGTCATTGAGCTTGTTTCTACCATAGCAGCTGGCTGGTAGGTGTTTTATAAAACTGTCAAACAGAGGTGTTGAAGGCGCAGTGGCTGAGTGGTAAAGCTATTGGCTTTCAAACTGGTGGTCACGGGTTCGAATCCTGGGATTTTTTATTTTGGCATCTTTGGGCGCTTCTGAGTCCACCCAGCTCTAATGGGTACCTGACATTTGTTGGGGAAAAGTAAAGATGGTTGGTTGTTGTGCTGGCCACAGGACACCCTCGTTAAGTATGACCTTTACATCATCTGCCCTATAGATCAAAAGGTCTGAAAGGTAACTTGACTTTGACTTTAGAGTGGATGGTATCAAGAATGCTTTTTTTTTCTGCTTCTCTTTTGCTAGCACACTTGGCGTTGAATGTCTCTAATTTCAATCTTTTAATTTAGGATTTCATAAGTAATGAAACCAAGCTCAGTCACAAGTGACTATAGCAGTAGCTTTAGATCTCCTGCAGGAGATACTTTCTGCCATTTTAGATAAATAAATGTATTTGAGCATTTTGGTATTAATTTGTGAACTAAATAAATATGATGTGTACTAGTAGGCATCTCTACTACAGCTGTCAAAGTTAATTAGGCTCTATGTTACCTGTTGCAAATGAGCTATATTTGTCTTAGCCAGCTCGTGGGGTACACTTTTCTTTTGATTTAACAGCTCAAACATAAGACTGAAGATAATAACAATGGTCTGAAGCCAATTGGATTCCACGCTTGTTTGGCCAGTCGACAACATCCAAAAATTGGCATCTAAATATTGTAAATATAAAACAAAATGTTTATTATTCTGATAATAACTTAATTCAGGATTATTTAAGAGTATACCACCATTTAGTACTTACAGTCAAAAGTGCATATTTTTGATATATAAAAAACAATAACCCAGACAAACCTTTGAGAGATAATAGTACAGATTTCATGGCCAGTTTGTCCAGTAAAGGAACAAAGAATGACATGGGAATGTGATCCTGTGACACAATGACACTCAAACATTGGGATAGGCTGATGGCACTCACATTGTCATTCTTGACTAGTATGATGTGCTAGAACAATAACATTGAAATGAAACATTTTGTAAGGGTAATCTATTACTTTGTACAACACATTGCATACATTTTATAATACACTATTGGCCATATAGAAATGTATAAAGAATTATGTCTAATGAACATAGCTACATTGTCTACAAATTTAATTAGTGTCACGCTTGCAGGTGTGGTGGATGAGTGGTAAAGTGCTTGGCTTCCAAACCTGTTTGGAATCCCGGTGAAGACTGGGATTTTTTATTTCGGAATCTTTAAGGTGTCTCTGAGTCCACCTAGCTCTAATGGGTACCTGACATTAGTTGGGGGTAAAGTAAAGATGGTTGTTCGTTGTGCTGGCCACATAACACTCTTGTTAACCGTGAGCCACAGAAACAGATGAACATTACATCATCTGCCCCTATAGATCACAAGGTCTGATGGGGAACTTACTTAGTGTCAGGCTTAACAGTATACTTAGTCGAAAGTAAGTTTAAGTAGGTCAAAAAGAAAAAAAATTACTTTCTTGAAGACCAGTGAATGTTCTGGTAAAGACCTTGACCAGATGTTTTCTAAAAAAGTACACTGGCCAGCAGGAAAGCGTCAATGCTTTCTGGAAAGGTCTCTTTAAAAGACTATAAGAGAGCTATGTTCAGTTCATAATCAGTAAAGCTACATTATTGTCAGTTAATAGTAGAAATATTTATATAGTTTTTTGAGGTCACTGTGATTTCAAATACATCTCAATGCATTGGCTTGATATTCTTTATTTATGGATTGACTTTGAAAGGGTTGAACTTCAATCAACTCAATACAGATATTTATCAGAATTCAGAATGTATCAAAATTGTGTCACTGCAGAACAAATGAGCATCATTTTTATTTTGCAGGACGAATCCCCCAAATGGATAACAATAAGCATACATTTTATGTTATTTTTCTGTGTACAAAACAATGTCAACATTTGTGTCTACAGACCTTGTTGAGAGTTAAATCTGAGATGAAAAAGGCTGTCAACCTCTGAAGACTAGATTTCACCAGTTGGTTGGTCACAGTTTGGATCAAATGTTCACAGACACATAAAATAATGAAGGCAGCTGTTCTTAGGTTGGAGCTAACATGAAGATTTGTATACAGAGTCTCCACCTTTACAAATAAACACACCAATTAATGACAAGACAAACAGTAAGGTTGAAATGAGAAGTCATGAATAAGTTAAGCATAAGTAAATAATTTGTACATAGTGGTATACAACTGTTAAATGCATCTTTGAATATATGTTACATTGGTTTCCACTTTTCTCAAGTAAATAAATCCACTACTAAATACACATAATTGTTTTGTTATTTACAACAATTTACTAACACTTAGTAAGGACAATAATAGAAGCAGAACTACTAGCACTTAGTAGGAAATAAATAAATTCAGATTTTTGTATATAGCAAAACACTTCTCAAGTCACCTGAACATCTTAACAAGAAAGTAATAAATGCATAATTACAAATTTGTCTGGTGGCATGTTTCCTTTAATGATGTAAGATGTCAGCGCATCTATCAGTTTAACAAACAAACTAGCCATATCATCAGCACTTGCAATTTTCTGGTTTAAACAAGGTTGCCAATCTGAGACAAAGCAAAATATTTTCATCAGTTCAAGAAAACTAAGTTTTTCATTTATATTTGCACAAATAACCTCTACAAAATACTCACGTTTCTTAAGATGGATGAGCAGACTGTGCCTTCCTGCAAGGGATGAGTTCAGAATATTCTGGAGAAGCTCCATATCTTCCACTTCTGCTGGTAGAAAATAGGACATAATGATTCCAGTAATTTCAATTTCGTCTGCCACATTGTCAGGTAAGTAGCACAGGGCCTTGATAGTAATATCTCTAACTGTGTTCCTATTAAAGACACACATTTAAATACAAAAGTTAAAAAAAAATATTAAAAAATACAAAAAATAAAAACCTTAAAATAATCATTCTACAATTTGCTTACTTTTCAGAGCCAATATTTTGAAGTTTCTTCAATAAAGTTTGATACAAAAAAACTTTATCTTCAAATAACTCCCAAAGACCCTGAGGAAACAAAAAATGACATGTATTGAATGAACACAGTTTAATAGTTAACACTGCGGACTGAATGATAACAACTTTAGTCATCTCATTTTAAAATTGTTGAGATAATTCAACTAAAATTCAAACTAACCAATGGGTTGTTTAACACAGCAGCAACAACTGTAGGATCTGTATCCTGTAGCCTCAATGCCAATGCAGATTGAACACTAGCTTTATCATCCAACTAGTTCAAAAAAAGTAAAAATAAATATTTTTTTTAATGTTAAAGAATTGTAAGAGTGAGTATTTAGATTTCTTTATACTATGTCAATTTATTTAGAAGGATTGTTTGTATATTTTACAAGTCAAGCTTGTGCAATTAAATTATTTAATATTGTAAATTGGAACTGTGTTCTGTGTGCTCTATACAAGAGACTCTCATTATTCTTGAGTGTTTAGTGTCAGTAGATCCCATCTATGATATTTGGTAGAAATTTTGAGTTGTCTGGTTAAAATTTGAGGAGAATCCCTAGAGAATTTAAGGGAAACTGTTTTTAAAAGGAGATTTGAATAGCACTATGAACCCTAAAAAGTAGAAGAGTAGGAGAAAACTATAACTGATCAGTTACCAAGTTAACATCCTGGAGCAACCTTTCTACAGCTTGCTTTCTCACAATGCTGTGTCTATGGTATAGACAGATTATTAAGTTAGATGTTGGGTCTGTGTTCAGATCCTGCTGAGCTGAAGTAGCTGATTTTTCTAAAAGATTTCTAATCACTTCTTGCATCTCAGGATCATCTGCATTGTCAGCTGCTTCCTGTATAATACTCTCTACAATAGTTGAAAATCTTGAGGAAATGAAGGCAAGAAAAAAAAAAGTTATTTGTTGTTTTATTTCTATGTGCTTTAATTAACAAATCATTATTTGCCACTTCCAATGCCTTTAATGGAATAGCAAAATAATGAGAACATGGAAATGGGCAGAGAGGCAAACTATCCCATCACTTTCATTTTCTTCATATTTGCAATTCATTATTTAAAACCTATTTCCTAATTTAAGTATAAACAAATTCTTTAAATTTTAAATCACTTCATTACTAATCATGTAAACTGCTTAAAAAAACAACCAACCTGTTTTCTAAAATTCTGAATAATCTAAAAGGAGCATCTACTTGATAATCCTCTACCTCCATTGATGAGCCTGATCTTTGTTGTACAAACCAAGTTAGTAATACTCTGTTACAAAAAAATTGCATTTTATTTCATTAAAATTATAAACATTTGAAAATGAAGAGTTCATCATAGAAGATCAATACAACTAAGTTGACTCAAAAATTAGTTACCTAAATATGACAATGATTACATCCTTTTCCATTGTCATTGTTGTAAGCATTTCAATGAGCAGTGACATTGGCGAGGCCTGTGATACATCCTCATTATCTTCTGGATTACTGTCACTAGTTAAAGCATTGACACTCACTTCCTTAAGAGCTTTTTTGGTCAGGGCTTGCATGAATGGACAAAGGAAAGGCTCAATCTTAGCTTCACTGTCTAAACCAGCCAGTATTGGCTTCAGCGAAGCATGTCTGCATAAATACTTGAAAGCTCTAAACAAAAAAAAACATAAGTATGGCTTAACAAGTACTCATAAAGAAAACTTACAAAATTTTCTCTTGTAAATAGAAATCATGCATTTGATTGGTGACAGTATTCTATAACTCCCAGATCTTTCATTACATGTAGGCTCAACAGGATTTATAAAATCTGATTTTACATGTCAGTAGGAGTCGACAGATCTATACAGTAAGCAAAAGAAAGATGTCTACTTACTTTTTAGGTATTCTAGTGATATTTTGTCTTTGATACATGATTGTAAGGACAGTCACAGCATTCTTTAAAAGGCTTGGTTCAACATTCTAGGAGAAAAAAACAAAAACTTAATCAATAAAAATATGGTATCACATACTATAATCATATATTATTATAATTCCTCCCTATTACTACCAAATTGAAATGTATTATTTACCTTTGCTATGACATTGACCAGAGATTCAAGCAATGTATTGGCCAAAGAGGTCTGTGCCACAATTTGAACCAGTATCATGTAGGAGGACATCACTAGCTCAGGTAGCTGCTGTGACTTAAGACCAACTGTGATAGCCGGCAGTAAGGTGGAGAGCATTGTTTCGGAAGGAGGCCCCATCTGCAAAGTACCTGTAATAATTTGGGTGTAGAACAAAACTACTCTTTGCAAATGTCGAGCTGATGGGTTGCCTTCATCATCTGTATTGGCCTGGCAATAAAAAGCGCACTTTTAATTTAGCAAAAAACTATAAGCTTTGAATATTTTTATTTTGAACCATAGCTGTAATTTACTACTTAAAAAAAAAAATACTAGTTTGTCCATGTATTGCTAAAAACCTAACCTCAATATGTTTCTGTAGCATGTTGCAAATAAATCCTAAAAAACCTTTGACAGACTTGCAATGTTGAATAAGAGTCTGTCTGGGCAAGAAGCTTCCACCTTTCTGGAAAATTGAATGTAAAAAAAAAAATAAAAAAAAAACAACTATTATTTAAAAGCCATAGGTCTTCTTTTCATGTTAATTTTAGTTAGATCACAATATGAACATTAAAAAGTACATTTAGGTTCATACCTTTACAGGTTCAAGCCATTTCCATTTGATACACTCATTGCTATTCATTTTCAGTAGACGCAGAGCCATAACAAATGGTTGCTGGTCATGATAAGGTAGCACACTCATCATCAAAACATCGACATTGCGTAGGTGAACATTATATCTTAAGAATAAAATATTCATAACAGACTATCTAAACCAAAATAAAACAAATAGTTAAAAGAAAATAATTAGAAGCGTTGTAGTATTAACCCTTAAGGCGCGTGTGGTAGTTAGTGTCCATTGTTTATGCACTCATTGTAAAACGGCTCAGCACTTGAAGGGTTAATAAAGCAGTTCCATGCTGATAACTATACTTCTACATCAATGATTTCCAAACATTTTTGGGTCACACATGGAATTCCAAAAAAATTAATTGTGTGGTGTTGCTATGAAGAAGTAAAGGACATGATTTCAACTCATTTTAGTTACCAAATTAAAATTCTGAACAGCAAATAAAATGTTTAAAACCTAAAACTGGAATAGATTCGAATAATAATGATGTCACTTGATCTCAACCCAGTGACTTGAACTAGATGATGTTAAATATAATATAATAAAGCACTAGTACTTTATAGCTGTTTTAACTGGGCAGCTAAAGGGCGCCTGAGCTCTAATGGGTACCTGACATTAGTTGGGGAAAAGTAAAGGCGCTTGGTTGGTGTGCTGGCCACATGACACACTCATCATCTGTCCTATAGATCCCATGGTCTGAAAAGGGAACTTTATTTTTTTTATATTTTACTTACTTTATTATTCTAAATCCTTTTTTTTTTTTTTTCAAATAATTTTTTTTTTTAGTATTTATAGAGATTTTCAAACCATCAACATTTAACACCGTAAATATTTTTGCAGCCAGTGTGACACAATGACAATTCACTTTAATTATCCTCAATAAATATCAAGCACATATAAATTCAAACAGCCATCTCAGGTACAAAGCCTAACAGAATTTAAAATGCTGTACCTGTGAACCATCCATTCCATTGCTTTGTGAGCTTCTCGAAGCTGCATGTAGGGGGATAACATCAGAAGAAATGTATTGATGGTGTCATCCAGTTTTTTGTTGACGTCTGAAGTTTGTACATAACGCTGTAGGGTCTGTGAGGATGGGCTGAACAAGTTGTGTTCATATACCATGAACCTTGCATCTTTCTCTATCAACTGCTGGAGGCCATTAATACCTGGTTTTGTAATCACAACATTGATAAAATTTGAAGTGAATGAAATCTTAATTTACTCCTCATTTTTTTTTTTACTTTATGATTTGAATAAAATATACTAAAGTAATCTTTCTTTTGAGATAATGTTTTATTTTAGGCAAAGTGAGAGCAAACTTTGATAATTTTAAAATTAAAACATACTGAAAAGAAAATGAACCAAATCTTATTAATAACAACAATAATAAGACCATTATCTTCTGTTAAAAAAGCATACATATTAACATTTCACTAACCTATGTTATAGAAATGCTGTTTATCAAATTTAGCTGCTTCCCCCTCATCGTAAAGAAAAGAAGCTTGCTTCAGGTCACCACTGAGAAGTATTTGAGTTTCAGGGACTGCTAATTGTCTTAACTGGGCAGCTAAAGAAGTCATTTTCCTTTCTTTAAACTTTCTTGTGACTTGATACAATATCTGTCAATTTTAGACACATGCTACATCAACTAAATGCTCATCTTAAAAAAAGTGAGTTACAATTATAAACCCATGACTAGAAACTTAAAGAACTAAAAGATGTGTAACATATTCATCATTTTCAATTCAGGCAAAATTTTAAAATAATAAGCATTATAAATATAATGCTTTTTATAAAAATTAATTAATAATAAAAATTTACAATACTCTATTTAACTATATGTTTGCAAAAAACAGTACTACGCTCAAGGCTGAAAACATCTGAAAACAGATACCTAGTGTGAGATATCACTTCCTGACCCAGGAAACTACAGACCAGTATCACTAACCAGCATCACATGTAAAATCGTAAAACACATAATATGTAGCTACATCATAAACCACTTAGACAAACATAATGTCCTGAGGAAATATCTAATAGATCATGTGAAAGACAACTAATAAATTGATGATTTTTCATTTAGGTTTAGATAATAGTGAGCAAATAGATGCTGTCTTATTAGAATTTTAAAAGACTTTTGATAAAGTTCACCATCATAGTTTGCTTAAAAATTAAAATATTTTGGTATTTTTGGTCCATTGCATCAGTGGATTAAGGATTTTCTGATAGGGAGAGAACAAAATGTAATAATAAATGGCTCTAAATCAACACCAATAAACTTAAACTCGGGTGTACCTCAAGTAACAGTCTTAGGTCCACTTCTATTTTTAATTTACAGACATAAATGATTTACCAAATAGCATTAGTTCAGGAACAAAAGTCATTATTTTGCAGTCCATTGCATAATATATAGAACAATAAAAACAACACAAGACACAGATATTTTACAAAGAGAATTAGATGAATTACAGAAATAGGAATCAAATTGGAGCAGTATAATATATATATTATAAGATAAGATAGATATAATATCTTTGATCTTTAAATTCATTCTTAAAATAGCCGTAAAGGCTGTTAGGTTTAGTGACTGCCTAGTCCAGAGCTATGGTACAGTCATATATATATATATATAGATAGATCTAAAAGCATTCTAAAGGATAACCAACTCGAGAAAAAAAGTAACATTTTCATCTAGAAGCCTCTCCCTGTCCCAAAAAGTAAAAAGATGGTGTGTTTGACTGATTCTAACAAACTGGTCAGTGTAGGTGTAAGGCTAGTCTAAACTACATATAGTGATTGTAGTCAGTCATGACAAGACAGCCAAGAGATAATGTTTCTTGTGTGTTGAGTGGTCAGGTGAGAAAATACATACTGCTGTGGTTAGTCAAGCATGTAAATCTACTTTTAACACAAATTTTTTTTCTTTGCTTATGAGATCTAGATCTAACCGCATAGATGAAGATATGTTTCTTTTAGGAGAATGTAAACTTTACTGTATGGTTTTTCGTTATACAGCAAGTCAATAGATTAAATTGCAAATAAAAACAAAGAATATATATATATATATATTCATTATCTGTACAAATCAAAACACATATTAGTCATTAGTTATTAGAATGTATTAGATCTAGATCTACATAAAAAATGTCAAAAACATATGAGTTTCCTTTAATCTAAAATCTAAGATCTAGTAATATCTCTAGATTATTTCTAGATCTATTCCATATAATAATATAGAATATAGACATAGATAGAATTTAAAATTTTATAATATTTAGTTCTAGATCATATTGTTACGATATTCTCTCCTAATCAGGCCTTCTGTAAACACTGCTAAACACAACACAACACATCAAGAACTTGACAACTTTAATAAGGGTCAAATAAAACAGCCAATATGACACAATTGGCAACACAATTAACTACTACAAAGTTAGACTGTATATCACTTTACTAAACTCATAAACTCTACTGTCTCTTAGATTCCTAAACTCGTTTGTTTCACTGGAGGACTGCACCAGGACCAACTTCATGGTCGACTAACAGTCTCGGTCTCCGGTCTCAAACTGCCGCTTTCCTTTTACACTGTGTCTCCGGTCTGCGCAGGCTTATGATCAGATGACCATAACACAGGCGCTATTCAAGTGCAAAGTTAATGCCAGTACTGTCCCTTGCCTTTCAATATAACACGCTAAACTGTATTACTGGCCTGTGTCACATATGTCAGCTAATCACACAGTTAACCCTTTTGCATCGCGAACAGGGTTATAACAATATGATAGAATAGATCCAGAATAGATATTAATCATAATCATAGTAGATCTAATTACTGATACTTGTCAATCTTGATATTGATATCTAGACTAATCTAGTCTCTATAGTTCTAGAATCTATCTTAACTAACTAGATTCAAGTGCAAAGTTAATGCCAGTACTGTCCCTTGCCTTTCAATATAACACGCTAAACTGTATTACTGGCCTGTGTCACATATGTCAGCTAATCACACAGTTAACCCTTTTGCATCGCGAACAGGGTTATAACAATATGATAGAATAGATCCAGAATAGATATTAATCATAATCATAGTAGATCTAATTACTGATACTTGTCAATCTTGATATTGATATCTAGACTAATCTAGTCTCTATAGTTCTAGAATCTATCTTAACTAACTATTAATCATTAATGCTATAATTAGATCTATATAAAATTTATTAATAGTTACAATAGTTAGATCTAGATTAGTATCTTTAGACTTTAGATTAGTATAGAGTAGAGTATAGATCAATATAAAAAAAAATTAGATCTCAGAGATTATTCTAGATCTACTTGAGTCTAGATTAGTGACTAGATCTAGTCTCTAGTCATTCTAGTCAGTCTCAACTCTAGATCTAGAGATCTCGAGATAGTGTCGAATACAGCCCCGCCTCAGTGAAATGACTTGTCACTGTGAATCTACTATCATCTACCTTCTAATAATGATAATCTACTTGAGTACTAGAACTAGGTAGATCTAGAATCTAGATCTAATCACTAAATCTGGTAATCTACCTAGATTGTCCTAGATCTATAAGTATAAGAGTAATAAGACTATATATGATATATCTATCATTAGTATCATCTAGGCATTCTAGTACCTAGACGACCTAGAGTAGCCTAGAGGACCTAGCCGACCTAGGCTTAAAAAACTAGGCCTAGACCGGCCCTAGACTTAGACTGTACTACTTACTACTAGACTCCATATTTACTAGTCTTACTAGAGTAGTAAGTAGTAACTACTAAACTAAAGTAACTTAAGTTATTATTAAGTTAAACTAGACTAACTAGAGTGACGTAGACAAGTAGACGACCTACTCACCTAACTTACTAACTAACTACTGCTACTCAGAGACTACTCACCTAGCCTAGTGAGTAGTGACATACTCAGCTACTGCTGGTGAATCAGACAGTAACGGTAGTCACGGGTAGTGACGGTAGCCTGGCAGTGAGTAAGACTAAGTTAGTGACTTAGTGTAGTCGTCTTAGACTTAGATATCTACATCTAGTCAAGTTAGAATAAAGTCTTAGTCTTCTAAACTTTAGACTAAAGTGACTAAAAAATCTAGATAGATCTAGATTCTAGAAGTCTTAGTCTAGATTCTAGATAAATATTACTACTAAACTAGATAGTAGATCTATTATATTATTAAATTAAAGTCTAAAGAGGCTAAAGTCAGATTTAAAAGTGACTAAAGTTTAAAGATTTATTATTATTTATAGACTAGTATTAATATATTATTTTATTAGATAGAGTAGAGTCATAGACTAGTAACAAAATTATTATAGATTATGATTATCATTTATAGATCTAGATTATTCTAGATCTAGATAGTATAGTAGTTTATTTATTTCGGACATTCGCTGTTTTTTGTGGTCATTAAATAATTATTTTAATATGTATTATAAAACTAGCGCGCTGTATAATGTGCTTGTCCATTTTCCAATGATTTTGACCCAATTTCCTTCCATTTAGCTGTCTTTTTATGTACGAAAAACGAATTTCAAATTTGTTAGTCAGGTTGTTGTTTTTTCCTATGTTACCCGGATGACTTTACCTCTTCCTAGAGTTTTTTTGATTGGCTAAGTCTACACTAATGAGCCCGGCAATAATTATTCTGTTTTTGGAGCTAATTTATTTGCTTCATAAGCCAAGTTTTCTAATTCCATGCAAAAAAAAAATTAATACGTTGTCCGAATTAGATTACGATTTTCTTACCAAAATTTATTTCGGACAGCCAGTTTTGGACATCAATAAAAATGATCTTATATTGTATTTGTTCGTTTGTTGTTGTTTTTTTAAATAAAGAATAAATGGGCAAATGTTTGGAGTGAGCTTGGTACATTGAATGAAGTTAAATGCTTAGATCTAGACCTACTAGATAGATCTAGATTTATATAGAGAGAATATAGAGGATTCAGAATGGCTATCGTAACCTGTAGGGGCCTACTATACTACAAAAGATCATCTGTATTAGATCTAGAAATTTATTAAATTAATAAACAAAAAAAAACACAAACATTCAACAGACATCTAATCATGCAAACCCCAAACATTCAACACACATAAAATAAACAAACATAAAATAAGTCTAAAAGTCAGTGTAGAAGACACTATTCCAGTGACCTAATTTTGATAGAATAAGTGTGTTCATATTTTTATTTTTTGTGTTCGTATTCATGCATAGTTTGAAAACATCGTAATGATTTCCTGTGAGGGGCTATGCCTGGGGATCTTAAAATTTAGTTAATATTAATATAGAATTAAAATCCGAGTTTATTGATGCCTAAATATAGAGACTGTCCGAAATAAATTATGGTGTCCGGAATCAAATAATGTGGGTCAAATGTGTCAGAATTAAATGAAAACACACGGCCTCTTTGACCTTAAATATAATAAGTTGGATGAATAACAAATATAGGTTAGAGGTACAAATATAAGTAGTCATCCTTATTCTCCTTTAACTAAAGAAGATTTTGATAAGTCATTTTCTTTTCTATGTCAAACCATTGTAAAATAATGCGCTGTCAAAGTCAAAATTTCAAATTTGGGCCTATAGGTGTCCGAATAGCATAAAAACTTAATAAACTACTCTAGACCTAGATCATGATGTCAAAAAGATGTATAGTAGCTTCTTATATTAGGCACAGCTCATCAAAATCTCCTTTAAGAAACACGTCGCTTTTTTTGTTTATAATTAATTTGTTTTTATGTTTGGAGCTAAAAACGATGTTTCGGGACAGTGCATGTCCAATTTTAGATAAGTTCCTGTATTTTTGTTCCGCTTTTCCAAAGCAGATGGCAGTTTTTTAGATTCTCGGTAACCAAGTATGTAAAGCTATTGTTTAAACCTCCCCCGGCAATTCATACCCATATAAGGGATGAAGGCTATATTATGAGCCTGTTTGATCGTAGGCTGGTGGATCTATCAAAATAAGCTTCCAAACATCTTTAGAAAGACATTCCAATCACATTCATACTGTTAGCTGTTAAATAAAATTAAAAAAGGAGGTGTTTCAATGAATAATAATGAATTAAACACATTCTCCTATAGTGCACAAGGCAAAATCGTAATAAGAAATATTATTGGGATTAATAAATCTATGATTTTTTTCAATAAATTAATGTGACCTAGATCGAGATATCTAGAATATATAACTTATGAATGAAAGAAAAAGTGCGGGCTGCTAATTTGAAGCCAGAGACCATGCCCACTGCAGGTGATCACGCCAGGCGAGCGCTGGTGGTGAGGAGAGGTATACACTAAGCGTGTAGTGTCACAACCTATCATACAGGCAGTGGAGGGAAGGGGGAGAGAGTCATGAAAAGAATTATAAGCATCTATGGGAGGGAGGGGATGTAACAAAACGAACATCCAAATTATGAAAAGAAGAGGGTCCTTGGATGTGAATTAAAAGAAAGAGACAGAGAATACATGTAGCCTAGTTGAAAATATCATGATTGTTAAATTATAATAATTAATTTATAGATCTATGATTTATAGAGATTTATTTGTCTGTTTCTACACATAGATTATATAGGTAGGCATATATAGAGAGACAATATACTATAAATACATATTGCAGAAGTGAATCTACTTCTTTTAATACAATCTAAATAATTTTTAATTAACACAGATATAATTTATTAGCAATAACATAGTGGTGTTTCTTAACGGTGCTCGATGTGTGCTGAAGGAGAAAGCACAAAAACTGCGTTTATTACAGGAGCATGAAGTGACCTGATTTATTTTAAAATTAAATCTTGACTATGAGTGGTAATTCAAAGAAACACAGCTATTTTTATAGTCCTTTAGTTGCAGAATAAGAATCTGCTTTCAGTTTTTTTGTAAGTTAAACCGTCACCAAATAAAAAAATAAAATAAAAATTTGACCTAGTTCCCGAATACGGTGTGCCTAATATAAGAATCTACTATAGATTCTAGTTCTAGATCTAGATCTAGTATTTATACATTTATAGATCTAGATCTATCTAGAATTTATCTAGATCTATTTTTATTATTAATGAATATGCGCTTAAACCTTAATTGTGACACATTACCAGTACAGAAGTAGATCTATTCTTAATTCTGGTTTAATTTTAGATCTATAATAAAATTTCTTTTTGGTAGATGAAGACTTAATTTCGCCATGTGTATAAATGTGTATTAAAAACTAGAATTATTCAACGCTAGTAGTCTCCCTTGACGGAAAGGGATGAAATCGTGAAATAGTAACTTTGGCATTGAAGACCACATATAGTCTAGAGTCTAGAGCAGTGTTTCTCAAACTGTGTGCCGTCGAAGATTTGCTGGTGTGCCGCGAGAGGTTTCAGAACGCCACACGTGCAGCGTTGCACAGGTCTGCCTACTATTAAATTTTTATTTTAATAGGAATGACATCTCCATTTACAACGACCATCGCTCCATATTGACGGAAGTGGGTGTTAGCTATTCAGGTTATGGAATTGTGTAGGCCTACTATAAATATATTGTTACGTATCTCTCTATCCAGGCTCTCTGCAAACTGCACCTTACACCACCAACTTAAAGAACTTGACAACTCTGGGCTTCAAAATAACGTAATGGTTTAATGTCGATAAATAACAGCCAATACTGTACAATTGGCAGCACGTAACACAAGACTGTACAAATATCTATCCGCCGTATCAACTCGTGCACTGGTCTCTCTGTCTCGCCTTGGACTGGTACTAAGCCGTTGTAACGAACTGTAGATCGGGAAGTTGTGACTGACTGGTCTCTGATACCTTCGCTCTTTATATAGGGTCCCTACTGGCCTTCTCGAACCGGACAGAACGCCGCTCGACGTTTCTAGGTGGTCAGATGACTACAACTCTCGTGACGCTCCTGAGCTCTGTTCACAACGTCGATCCTTCCCGGACCGCCGTCGATCCTTCCCGAACCGCCGTGTTGACACTCGTCTCGGCTGACCATCGTAGCTCGTCACGGTTGACCGCTCGTCTAGGGCTGGCCTGGGGCGATTTGCGTCGGCTGACTACACACACACACCACTACCCCCATTTGTGCCACCACCAGGTTTATAACAATGTTATTATATATTATTATAAGGCTCAAATGTATGCCTCCTTAGCAGACGCACAACAGTTCTTGAATTGGTAACGATAATAATAAGCGATGTGTTTCATGTAAATTGGTGTATGCTACTAATAACAAATTATCAATAAGCATGATTCATTGTTATCCATGGAGAAATACGTTAGCAAGAATGAATCTGCGAAAGTGTCAAATGAAAAGCAAGGAACCAAACGAAGGTACAATGTACAATTCGTCACTCTTGTGCGTCAAGAAAATCCAAATGTATTAGTTGTTCACTGCATGATCCACATAGAGGCCCTTGCCTTCAAATCTTTGCCGAAAGATTTGATGTCTGTTCTGAACCAAGTGATTGAAGTTGTAAACTTCATAAAATCTCGACCTCTTGCATCCCGACGTTTCTCTCAGCTCTGTGAAGCAATGGATTCAGACTACAACGTTCGTTGGCTCTCCAGGGGGAAAAGTGTTAAAGCGTGTTGTCCAACTCAAGGTTGAGCTGATTTCATTCTTGGAGGCTGAAAAAAAAGACTTTGTATTTTCTATTCATGACGAGATCTGAGGTTAAGGCGACATTTCTCTCTTATTTATTTGACAAATTAAATTCATTGAATTTAAGTCTTCAAGGACCATCGGAAACCTTCATCACTGCATCCTCAAAACTGAAGACATTTGGTGAAAATTAGTCTTTGTGGCAAAGTAAGATCTTGAAAGGACTGCTTTCCTACTTACTATGAATGTGCTTCAAATAAAGAAATCACCCCCGAAATTCTGGACACATTGACACACCTGCAGTCAGCATTGCAGCATTACTTTCCAACAGTTAGGAGTAATGAATATGGATGGGTCAGCTATCCATTAGGAAACAATGAAGCTACAATCTGACAACTGAAGAAGCAGAACAGCTCATTGATTTAAAAAACGATTCAGTTCTTAAGACAAGTTTTGCCGAGAAAAGCCTGGATGTGTTTTTCAATTAACAAATTATATCCTGCAATCAGTTTAAAAGCAATTAAAATAATTCTTCCATTTGCATCTTCATTGTGAGTTTGGATTTTCAGCACTGTCTGAAATCAAGTCTAACAAAAGAGAAATGCTTACAATAGACGATGAAATGCGAGTTTGTTTGCCAACTCTGGAGTCTCGATTAGATCCCATTTGCTCTCAAAAACAAACACACCCTTCACATTAAATGTAATACTTAAAAACAGGTATAATTTGTTGTTATTTTTATTATAAAACAATTGTTGCTCTTCGTGGTGTGCCGCGATATTTTTGTAGTTTTTTTCCTGTGCCACCAGACAAAAAAGTTTGAGAAACACTGGTCTAAAGTATTAGATCTATAGAGAGTCTAATCTATCCTAGCCTAGACCTAGATCTAGAAACAAAAGATTCATATATTGTCATTGAAAAATAATGATGCAAAATTAGCCAGTATTCGGATTAAATCCTCGACATTCGCGTTATTTGCGCGATGCTCTAACAATTAACAACTTAGCTAACCACCCGCAATTAGCGCAATTCAATATCATGAATATGAATAAATTAAAATAAGTGCGAAATTTTTACTAGAATTTTTTTTAACCCGATTTTTTGGACTTGTGTACATAATGCAGAAGTATTAAAAAGCTATTTATTTGTAAAAAAAAATAAAATATTTATTGCCCTTTTAAGCACTACAGAATCCTATTTCTTATCTCTTTCATTGGTAGCACAAGTAATAAGTAAATGGAGTTTGACGCTTTTAGTGTCGAGGCAAATTGTGAATAAACACATGTAGCATATATATTATATAGACTAATAACAGCAGCACCTAAGTACTAAAATTATTTACAAATGTATTGATTTACCATACACATTGTGTTGTTGCACTTACCCTATGTTGTGCTCTAATCAACTTTAAATAGGCTACCCTCTTTCTGAATTATAATATATCTATATACTGTATGCACTTGTCCTCATCCCATTATTTGTAGGCATATTTTAGCAGCCGACTGACTTGATCTAGTACACCTTCAGACCCGTTCACAAAATTTCACAGTGAGCTTCTCTTTTAAATGTTTGCCCCCAGACTTTTGTTTCACACCGAAGACTTTTTTCAAGTCCTCTCTTGTGGCATTGCTAGTACATAAAATACCTTACTTTTGACAATTTAGTACAATATTTTTTTCTAATTCATCTTTGACCAAGGTTAGGACATTTTATCTTAATGCTCTAAATTTGATGCTCCAAAGCCTTTTTATGGAGCCAAATTCTAACAATGAAAAGGTTTCAGGGGTAAATCAAGATGAAAAATAAACAAAAGAGTCAGGTGCTACACACTAGCCGATTATGCAACACCTCTGATACCAAACCTAACAAGTTTCTTACCTACCTTTGAAATCATCTGCATTTAGAGGGGCAGGGTGGAGAGTTGTTATGCAGGCAGAACTTTCCAGCTATAGTCTCCATTCAAGGCTCTTAAAACAATTCATAACAAGCCTGATTTGTTTCTATAACTGGCAAGAGGCAGTGAGAAATATGTACCGTAGTGAGGGATTTGTTTGCAATTCATTGGCATTGCTCAATGTATCATGAAGATGAAAGGCAACCCTTTTCAAAACAAAAATTGATGAATTCTAAGCTTAATTTTTTAGTCTAGTGACATTGGTAATAGCAAAACTGATAACAGTAAAGGACTTTGGTGATTGGGTTATGTTTGTCAATACATAAACACAAGCCATTTCAAAGTAATCTTCAATTAGAAAACTAAAAAAGGAGAAATTATAGACTTTATAATCTATGAGACAATATTTAAAAAAAAAAGATAGGCAAAGCATTGAGTACCTAAGCAACAGGGTCAACAATAAAGAAAACAGTATCTTTGAAAAGGAATGTCTTATCCAAATAGAAACACACTACATAATGGATAAATAAATGTTGTATTTTGGTAACAATTAATAATTTTTGTAAGCTATAAAACAATTTAAACTCACGGAAATATTTTGTATTTTTTGTGTATAAAATGAAAATTTTATTTTCAATACAACTGAATATAGTAAATTATGCCATAGATAATAAATATTTTATACACATCCCACCAGTGTAAAATACATAAACCACAATAGCTTCTAAGTATTACTACGTATCTCCATTTAGCAAAGACTCAATAAACATGTAAGCCTACACATACAAATAATTATTGTTTGTTAAATGAAATGGGATACACATTGAAATGTATATTAAATCTGAGCTAATGCAAAATTAGGTTTAAAAAAAAAAAAAGAATAAGAAACAACAAAAGAAAAATGCTAGCTACAGTTAGTTTTCAGCATCTATAAACTTTTGTTACCAGATGGTGTTCCTTATCATACAATAGGTCTAAAAATTACTGACCTAAAGCTTTTGTACATTTACATATTTTAGAGCAGTAATTTTTGCTTATGAAAAGTACCATATTTATCAAATGTGCTTCTTTTTTTTAAATTTTACCAATATCTCCAATGTAACAATCAGAATCTCTGACATAGACATTTTAAACTTAACTCTTATAAGCACTAATTTTGGTTGATTGATTGTTTGCCAATGAAGAACTTTGAGTATAAATATAAAGTCAACATAGGATTTTTTTATAATGCTAAAGAAAACTTCATCAGAGTAAATTAAATATCACAATCAATTACTAAAATTATAGATCCTATGGAAAAAAACAACAACACATTTGTTTACTAACACTTAAAACAAAAACTTGTGTTTCAGGCTGACACTCAGTGCAATGACAGCTGCTGTAGCCTATGAGTGAGAACATTTACAATGATCACATAATAAAAAAAAAAGTTGAATACATGACAAAACTGATTTATTTACAATGAGTTCAAAAGTAGAAATAATGTAAGCACCAACTCAAAATTGTTAAGTGAATTACACATACTGCTTGCAGCCAAAAAAATAATCTCAAATAAGACTTACACCTGAGGCCTGATCTACATATATAAAAAAATATTTGCATTTTGAATTTATACAAATTTGCCAAGTCAAAAGCTGAGGAGAAGAAAGTGCTGGATGTACAGTTGTTAGCATGACACTGAAAGATAAACCTTTAAGAAACTTAAGAAATAAGTTCCCCTTTCAGACCTTGTGGTCTATAGGGCATATGATGTAAAGGCCAGCTGTTTCTGTGGCCTGCGGTTTACGAGGGTGTCATGTGGTTATACTATACTTTTCCCCAACTAATGTCAGGTACCCATTAGAGCTGGGTGGACTCATAGGCGCCCAAAGATCCCGAAATTAAAAATACCAGTCTTTACCAGGATTCAAACCCGGGACTACTGATTCAGAAACCAAGCACTTTACGTAAAGCTCAGCCTCCTCAACTAAATAGATCAGTTTAAAAAAAAAAAAAAGTAGAAATATCAACAAAAACAAAACACAATGAGATCATGGAGATGAATTGTCTTAAAAGAATGACAATAAAGGATTTCAACAATAAAGATCTTTTTTTTTTTTTCAATTTTTGGTAATCAACTAGAAACAGGAAGTTAAGTATGTACTCACAAGCCACATATAATACAAATGAAAGAAATCAATTAATTGATCATTCTAAATACAATAATTTTTTTGGAAAGTATAATTTAAATACTTAGGGTTATGGAGCAATTGTATGTGTTTCTAAGGTAACGATGAGGAAAGGAAGCAGCTACTTTTGATGAAACCACCACACAGTCTGTCATAATTCATGTTAATAGAAGTCACGTGGGGATAGTTGAATGGGAGACATATCACAGATTTGAGACAGTTAAGACAAGTAATTGTAGTGAATGAGATTTTGTTTAAATATTTCATTTTGTTACTATTAGATCTATACCTCATTTCAAGTTATATCTATGTATATTTCTAAATAAACATTATAGTTTGTTTAAAAAGAAGTCTGTTCAAGTTTATTTAAAGTTTTATACTAAGAATTTAATATGCCATCAGTTTAGTTGTATTAGCTGTCTGGAGCTACAAATTCAAATCAATGACCAACCAACCACATTTAGATGAATGTTAAATGTGACCATTTGTATCAAAAAGAAGAAGTTAAAAATAAATATATATACTTTGCACCATAACTATTTGTCTAGGTGAATAAATCTGTAATCTAAGATAAAAGAAATTCTAACACTAAAAAAAGTTTTTGTTGTGATTAACAATTTATAATTTATGTAACTATCAGAAATATTTTTAAATAGCACAATGTAATAAATACATTACAATATTTTGATCTAACATAAAATTAAGTCAAATAAAATTAAGCTAAGAGTTTTATATTTAGTTTCCCCCCAAAAAAATATCCTGGATTCTCACATTAACCATTTAAACATACTTCCAAATGATTTTTATATCTATATATTTATATTAGTCAACATTAGTCAAGATAATATACACAATGAAAAAGAAAAACTAAAAAAAATTGTGTACACAAAAAAAAAAGGAATTTTTGTTATTGGAATGAGATTTTACATTTAAACAATCAAACTATATTTCAGTATCATCCACAATAAAAATAAAAAAGTTAAACAAAAAAAAATATTAACCGTTTGCTGAACATTAACAATATTAACAACATATGTATCTAAAAATATATTAAATTATTCAAAACTAAAAGGAATGTTCCTTTAGACACACAGCAAATTAAATAATAATATTTTACCCAAATAAATATTTACAGAGACAAATTAATAACATTTTGCACTCACACACACAAACTAATAAACAATAAATTCCTTGTTGGAGATACAATCGCTTCATCTATTACAGTTCACTTCAACGTATTGCATTTGATAAAGATTTTACATTTTATATACGGTAGACATTTGTTTTACATTGGTTACAATTATGAAAAGAATTTTTTCAATTTCATTTGAAGAGTCCATGGAAAGAAGACAGTACCGTAATAGTCACAAAAAGTGAAAAAAAAAAAGATAACTGAATTTTTAAGTTTTTAAATTTCAGTCAATTAAAGTTATCATACCTGTTCTTTTTTTTTTTTTTTTTTGCTATTATTCCAATATCTATATTTAATTTATGTAACAATAATAATTTCTGCAATATTACAGTAAACATAGAACATGAATACCATGGACACTTCATATGTTAAATCTATTTAAAATGTATTAATTCACAACTAATGTAAATTCACAACTAATATTAGTAATACAAACTCTGAAATGCTGTAGTAATAGTCATAGTCAAACATAAGTTTAATGATGTCTGAATGAGGATTTTGTGCTTGGGCATCACACATCATCAAAAATTCCTTTTGGTGCCCTTCCAGAGGGGCGACTGCTGGTTGGTCTTGACAATCTGGACTGATATCCTCCATTTTCATTTCTATTCATTCCCCTTCCATAGTTTTGGCCTCCAGCATACAAACCATCTTCTGCATCTTCTCTGAAATCTACAGGCTCAATAGATCTTAAAAGCTCTGAGCGGTCATCCTCATCTGGACTTCGTGGCACAGTGTAGCGTTCTGAGAAAATAGATACCAGCAAGATGTAAAATTTTATATTAAAACAGTAAAGAAAAGTTATTCGTTATCAAGTCAAAACTATACAGAAATGTCAACATATTTAAAAGTCCAACCTAACAAGTTTAACAATGTAGTAACACTAAAATGAAGCACTGAAGACTTCTCAAAATGAACTAAGACAATATTTAAAAGGAAAGCTGAATAATAACCTCTTCTTTCAGCAGATAATGGAACATCCTTGTTAGATGAAGCTTCACCAAATCTTTCAGTCCAAGTTTTTCTTCTTGCTTCAGCATCATTTTTTCTTTCCATTTTTCTTTTTTCTAAAAAGAAACAACAAACAAATATAATAGTAATAACTTTTCATTTATGTTAATGTTTTGTAGTGTTTTTTTAATATAGAAGAAAATTAGAAACAATTTATAAGGATAATTTTAATTGGATATTCACCTCTAGCAACCAACTCTTTTCCTTCATTTATCAACTCTTGGGTCATATCATCATCTCCGATAAACTGCTGAAATCCCATAGCACTGAGAATACGATTTCCAAGGTGGAAGTAGGTACATATACAAAGTAACACAATCAGGATTGGGAAGTAAATATTGAAGCCATTGGAAATAATAGCAATTACATCCATGTGACCCATAATCTGTAAACATAAAAAAATTACATTAAATTAGGTTTTATATTTCCACATCATTTAGAAGATAAATACTATCAATTCAAATTACCTAATGAATTATAGACTTGTTTTAGAACAAATGAACAAAATGAACCCACTTTTTGATATTAACAAAACTCACTCTAGTATAAGACGTTTCTTCAATTTTCTTATCTTGAATAATATGACTGTCCAAATGAATTAAGCCAAGGAAATTCAGACACATTGGTGGTGTTAAACGGCATAACATCCTTAGAAGGAAAAAAAACAAACCTGAATGAGAAAGCTCTAATAGCTGGTAAGCTAGAAAACCTTGAATATAATAAAAAAGGACAATGTTAACTCTAATTTGTCTAAACAAGCAACTTACATGCCAATAAATATTAAACTATGTTCATTGGTCTGATGGTGTGGAGCAATGTAATACAGATTGAGAACTCTGATCTTAAACACACTGAAATATGCACAGAAGCAAAGGTATGCTATAGTCAGGACTGAAGCCAGCTGAAATGTAAAACATTATGATTAATAAAAAAAATGCTATACAGCAGTGATATACTGGGAACATGTTGTTTTTTTTTACAAACAGGATATATATGTGTATGACTTGTGTGAGTAGAACTGTAGAATGCGTGTGACTGGTGAAATAATATGAACAAGGAATCTTGAGTGTTACATAGTAGAGAAAATGTGCACATACAGGGACCAAAATATTGATTCATAATAGAAATCAGAAAGCCACAAAGATAAATGCACATTTCTTATTCTATAAGCTAAAGCAAATTCATACAAGTGCTCCTTCTTTCCTAGTGCCATTAGAGAATGGAATGGGTTGCCTGAATCAGCCTGGAAAACTAACAACTTAGCACTTAGCAGAGTTTAAGTCATTGATTAACATGCATGACATGCATAGGACATAAATATCTTCTTTTTTGAAGTAACACCTGTAATAAATAAGATGATAATTATAGTTATGAACGACTTTGACATAATAAATCTGCGATTAGACATTTTTTGTTTAGCTTTCCCAATGAGCTAATGATCCTATCACCTGTCTGGACCAGTTGGGAAAGGGGGAGGGGAAGAATGGGGTATCTTGGTGAATGTTTACATGATCATTTTCTAAAAGATATAGGAAACAACCCTAGCAGTATATCAAAAATCAAAGAGTAAAACTAACTCAACTCAAACAATGTGTGTCAATGGCCAAGAGAGTACATGTCAGTACTGTTTTATTTGTTTAAAATGTTCTGGATGTAATATTTACTTGAGTACTTACTGTATTGATATTATGCTAATTTTTAATTTAACTTCAATGGTTAAGTGCAATAGTATCTATTGTATTTTTTTTTTGTAAAAGTTGTGTCTGTGTTTATGCTGAAACAATATTTGAGAACGTGGAAGTGGCCTCACTCATCCTAATTTTAGGTCATTGGAAATGTTCTAAAATAAAAAATATTTGAAAAAAAAAAAAAAAAAGGGATTCTTTTTTCACTTTGCTTCCTTCACCCTAAAACTGAAATGTGTTTGATAAAGGAACAGTTTTGAAAATGAGCACAAGAAGTAAAATTATAATGAAAGAAAATAAAGATTTATTTCTCATACTCACCTCAATATAAACATAGTCATAGTTTTCCCTTGCCAGATTGATAAACACAGCAAACAGTGAGAGTACTGGTTCCTTTATAAAGAATAAGCACTCAGACCAGACAACCATGAAGGAGACAATAGTTAGTACTCCTGCTCCCACCATATATACATAGGGTCTCACCAAGCATATCCAGTACCATTCTAAAAAGTACAACATTAAGCATTTTCTTTAACTAAACTGAGAAAGTAAAAGCCAAGAAAGTTTTTAATTTGTGAATACCAGTAACTAAATAAGCATAACACCTGTTCTAAAATGCTTGGGCTGATTCTCATGGGTCTATAGGCTTAGTAAATAGGACAGTTGGAGTGAAAAACATAAAAATAGTAATTTTTAAAAATGCAATACAAACTCTACTTATGTATAATATTTTAGAGTGCCTTATATTTTTTAGAGCTCAAATGATTAAAAATGATAACAGTGCTTGTCATCAACAAAATGTCCTTTGGTTCCCTTAGCTACAGTTGATGTAGATTTTAATTGCCACAGCTTAAGTTGCTGTAGGGGCATACTATTTGTTCTGCCTTTTATCACCAATGCTGATGGTGTTGACTATGCTTTTACTTCAACAGTTGCTGAGTTGCCCAGTTATTACCTCACATTCAGCTAATTCAATTTAGAATTAAGTAAATTGTGTATCAATGAATGGAGAGGTGATCAGTTACAGTTAGTGTTATTTGGATTTTTCTACAAGCACATCTTCACAGAGATGTATTACAAAGTCATTTTAACAATTCATGTATGCTAATAGTAATATTCAGAATTATTTATTGAAATGCCATGCAATCAACTAGCAGTTTACTTAATAAAAAGAAAAAGTTCAGGTTTTGAACTGTTTGGCAATTCTCTGAATAATTAAATAATGCAGTATTTGATTGTACTATGTGCCACACTGTTTTTTTTTTATGTTAATATATGCAATGCAACACATAACATAGCATATATATATATCATTAATAAAACTTGTTACTGGAAAGTTGATTAAATTGTTTAAAACAATACTAAACCAATTTATATTAAAAAAATGAACTAAGAAAATTACCGATTGCAGGATTATAGATTTTTCGTATCCAAGGAAAGTAATAAACTCCTTTGGTCAAATCAGAGTGCCTGTATTTCCTCTCTGAGTTTTGCATATTTGCATCAATATCTTCCCATTCAAGTGCATTGTTGATTAGATTTGCCCAAAGAATGCTGGTGCGTCTTTGAATTTGACTTCTCCTGTTAACAATAATAACGCATTCAAAAGAAGTAAAATTATATAAAGGAATTGATTTTTATAAGCCATTTCAGTCCCAAAAGTTCTGATACCCAGTACCATCATTTATATGGCACCAAGGACCTTGAGACAAAAAATGTCTCAGCAAAGTCTGAAAAACCTTAGAAGACAACTGTCACCTGCTCCATTGTAATTAATCGAAGTCTCAAAGTGGATGACTTCTGTTCATTAAGGCTCAAACATAACTGTTCCTTACTCTGTCAGACTGTATCAGTGTTACTCATTGACTAGTGAATGTGAAAAGGATCAAGATGTCTGGGTGTAGTCACTTGATAAACTACTGTGTGTAGAGTATGTCCTTTTTTTTTTTTTTAAAGTGGGGGGGGGGGGGGGGGTTTCAATGTTGTTTTTTAATTGAATAAAAAAAGCCACAGTAATCACAACCCATTTTTCATATGGATCTATAAAGCAGTCATTATAAGTTAACACCATAAGGAATTTGCTATACAAAATAATTAATTGAAGATGCTCATTAGATCAGTAATGATGGATGATTGGTGTAGGTCGTGCAGAGCCGACCACAGGATTTTTCATTGAGAGGTGCAAGTTGATTCCTTTAACACTAACCTGATCACCTTCTTATGCAGCTTGACTAGAGTACTTTCACACAAAATATCCTGTGGCTGATTAAAGTCTTCAAAGTCATCATTTTTTCCTCTGACTGACTGACGTGTACTCTCTGGGCACTGAAAGTATTGATTTTGATGAAGGAGAACTTACAATTTATATTACTAATACTATTTAATATATTAGAGTTATGATCAAACTAAAAAATTTAAAATTTTACAAAGTTTAATTCTGTTAGGTCATACCATTCAAATGCAAAAACAAAGATAATTCATGGCAGTTCTCAAATTGCAACACAAAAATATCAGAAAAAAACACAGACATACAAAGAGAACCGGAAAAGCTATGTTTAAAAAAGACTGTTGGTAATAAAAAAAAAAGGGGGATTGTATTGGTAAGAGAACTTAGGAAAGTGCTGACTGCTCATTGCAAAAGTGGATATGTAACATATATTAACTAATAATTAAAAAAAACATTTACAAAGATAAAATTGTAAGACATTCTTTTCTCTATTTCAAGCTCATTTATTATAAAATTGCAATACCTTTGTCAATATTGTATCCATATGTTTTCTTAATGGGTGGTTATATCTTATTTTTTCAGCAGTTCTCCGAGTCTCCTGAAAAAAAAAGTGTTTTCAAATACTGTAAAAAGTAAATATAAGCTAAGTATTTCACATCAAATGTTAATGCATAATATCAAACGTTTAAGCACAATGAAATGCTAAATTTAAAATCTATTTCTGAAAATAATAACCCTAATCTTAAGATAAACAAAAATATATTATCTATCAGGTGTAAGAAATAAAAAATAAAGAAAAATCACCTCAAGCACATCTTCCAATGCTTCTTCAGCTTCAGTTTTTTCAGTGCTTAACTTAGCAATTTTAAAATAGGTATTTGACAATGTATAACCTTTTTTTGATTTGTTCCATAGTGATCTGGGTACATCAACCAAACCATAGCCTAACATCAACACCAACACAAATAGACCCCAGGTATTACTTGCTGTTACACCAATTATCTTTAATTTCTCTCTGAAATTAATTAATATGTGATGCATTTTATGTAGAAATAATTATCTAAATGAATAACTATATTTTAATATAGCTTAATGAGGCTTGAATAATAGCTTTTGTACACAATTTAACAACTTGAATTACCCATCAATGGTAACATGTGCTGCCACATAAATTAAACAAATTCCAAATATAAGTAAGTAGGTTCCATAAAAGATTGCATTTTCAATAAGTGCAGACTTTATTTTCCCTAACACTGTGAAATCGCCTGTTTTAGCATAGGACTGCATCATTGGCATAATTAACCTGTAACAAGATCATACAAAACGTTAAATCGTTATTGTATTTTAAGAATTTTAATGCACAAGAAAAAAAAACACTAAAAAAGATATTTAAACTGCTGGGAATCTACTATGTATGCATTAAATTCACTGTTCAACATTCATCTGTATTTCAAAGCCTTCTTATCAACCAAAGAACTTAATTCGAATTTTTTTTTAACACACATGAAAATTAATTAGATAGCTGCCATTTAATTCACTTTTTTTTTTTCTAGTGCTCCTTTTACATGGTCAAGACTATAAGAATAAAAGTGAATAGCAATGCACTAACCAGGTTAAAACCTGTGATGTCCAATAGATAATTCTCCAGAGAATAGGCAGCACTTGATCTGGTATGTAAGATGCAGGTTGTTCACAGCTGTTGTTAGCATGATCTACATACTCTGAAACTTTCTGGCTGGAGGCTACTTCATTATTATTAACATAAGCTTGTGGATTAGTTGTAATATTGTATAAGTGAGAACTGTTGGTTACAAGGGTAGTGTAGGCCACTGTCGTTGATTTTGTAGTATGATCTGATACACATTGTCTATAAAATGTCTGCAATAAACCAGCATACATGTTACGTCCTTAATAATGTTAAGAGTCTGAATATAAATCTAAATAATACCACGAAAGAAATAAAGATACAATCGTATTTTACTTACTAGAGAAACATCCAGGGGCAGAATAAATATTATCATCAGAGAGAAATACCATGATATAAAGCAGCAAATTGTGATCAATAAGTGCTGTTTTTTTAGATCACCATAACGATGGAGTAAAAAAGCAGCCAAAGCACATGTGAAAATGATTTCCACTACTAGAGGTCCAGCACTCATTTTTTTTATATTTCAAACTGCAATTAAAAGAATTATTGATACATTAATTCTTAACATCCTTTTCTTTTACATAAAAAGAAAATTTATTATAAGTAATTTCTATTAATACTGTAAACTAAATTAATTAGAAAAAGACAAATAGTTTAAATACTGATAAAAACAAAACAATTATTACCTTCCCATATACACTAAGAATGAAATTATTTACATTCATAACTTCTAATTATATTCTGCACATAGTAGAATTTCGTTGTTGTTTTTTTGTTTGCAATCTCATCCATCTGAAATATAATTAGATCTACATACATGTGTATCTTAATAAAATCAAGCCAATGATAATTGACATGAAGAAGTATCCACATAGAAAGAAGTGAGATAACATAGTCAATATTGACTAAGTAATTCAACTAAAGATAAACAAAGGAATTAAAATCTGCTGTTTAGTAATTTTAATATGTTAACATTTTAAGACCTAATCTTGCTTTATTTATTGATCTAGATAGCCCTTCAATGCAAATAAAACTGACCCTAATTGGTACATGAAATGTACACTAGGTGGGAAGAGTCTTCATTCAGATATTGCCAGTGACAGATCTTTATGGAGACTGGTCGCTGCATCCAGCATTAAACGGCGCGGGATGGTCTAAGTCTAGTTAGCCAATTTCTAGTCAAAATTCAGATATTTAATAACTTTTACTGTTAGTAAACACAAAGCTCAAGAAAAATTTGGGGAATTACAAAAATAAGTTGATCAGACTGATGTGTCCCACATTTTTCTCCTATGAATCATAGACTGAAAAGTTTGGAAAGTAAAGGTAAATACAATGAGATTTTCTGTACAAGCTGAACAAGAAGAAATGCTTTACAAATCACTTCCTTTGAATCTATTTCCTTAACCTCAATACAATAAATTTCAATAGTAGATATAACTAATGAGACTGAAATCATTACATGTACATATGATATATATATATATACACACACACACACTAGATCATTATAAATCAAATGTCAGTCATTGAGTCAATATTTTGTATATATAAAAAAGTTGCATTAAAGGGAAACTCCAATGCTTTTTAAATTTGAGTTATTGACATATTGAAATTCTGCGTAAAAAGTTGTAATAGGAAACATTTTTTATTTAAATGCTTAGAAACATTTATATTTAATAAGTTAGACAGTAAATTCTTGCCACAGATCTAAAAAAAACAAGAGATTTTGTTTTTTTATTTGGGTTACGCCACTTCCCTCAACAATACTGAAAGTGAATCTAGATCTAACCAATTGTATCGCTTTATTCTTACAGTAGTAGCTGTTAGGCTTAGTGATGACCTAGTCCAGAGTCCAGAGCTATGGTACAGTTATAGAGATATATTTAGATCTAAAAGCATTAGGATAACCAACTTAAGAAAAAAAAAGTAACATTTTCATCTACACACCTCCCTGTCCCAAAAGTAAATAGATCATGTGTCTAACTGATTCTAACAAACTGGTCAGTGTAAGGCTAGCATAGGATATGGGTCGTTGGTCATGACAGGACAACCAAACGAAAGTGTTTTGTGTGATGAATGGTCAGGTAAGAAAATTCACTGCCATGGTTAATAAAGCATGTAGATCTAGATCTATTCTTAACACATTTTTTTTTCTTTGCTTACAAGATCTAGAATCTAGATCTTTATCTAACTGCATAAACCTAGGTCTATTTCTTTTACGAGATTGTAAACTTTATTGTATGGTTTTCCGTTATACAGTAACTGTGACTAAGTCAATAGATTCACAGGTTAGTGTGATGTCACATAGAAACCCGGTGAAAATCAGACTGTTTTTGGATGCGCATAAAAATTATGTCAGAAAAACATCAAATTAGATCTAGACTCTACTAAGACGACTAAGTTATTATTATTATTAGTGAAAATAAAATAAAAAGAATAATATATTCATATTTATTATTATACTAAAAAATTGTCAAAACCTTCAGAGTTTCCTTTTAAAGGAATAGAATCAATCTATATACTATATTATATATATAGGGCCATAATAATAATAATATGCTAGATATAATATATATTGTATTTTATACAATATTAATATAGACCAGCGATGCCCAAACTACGGCCCATGGGCCAGATGACGTGCTTCAATAGAGATTGTGGGATTGACAAGAATATTTAACAAAAAGAGACAAGAAAATGAGTCGGCGATAAGGGCCAGCTACAGCTCACATCCTAAATAGAGCAATGAAGCCTTTATCCAATGGCGAATGTGTAAAAAAGTGCTTGAAGAATGCATTATAAGCTGTCGCGGTACAACAACAATTTTGATATAAGAGGAGTTAGCAGCTATGAAGCATGGAACTACAACTGGAGAAGACCTGCTCAAGAAGTGTCAGCCATCATAGAGGACCTTGCTCTTCCTTGGAATAAATTAGTTGGAGTGACTACTGATGCGCTAGAAATATGGTTGGATGTCACAGCGGACTGACAGCAAAGGTTATTTTAAAAAGTTGAGTCAAATGGAACTGAACCCTTGCGGCTTCACTGCATCATTCACCAACAAAATCTCTGTGGAAAGGATTTGAATCTAGACCATGTGATGCTGATTGTGTTTAGTACTGTACATTCCATCAAATCACAAGCTTGAATCATAGAACTATCAAAGATTTTCTGACCGAAATATGAAGACATTCTATTTCACAATGAAGTGCGGGCTGGTTAAGCGTTTTTTTTTATTTGAGACACAAAATTGAAATATTTATGATGGAAAAATCAAAACAAGTGCCACATCTGAACAACCCCTCATGGTTGTGGGATTTGGCTATTTTATGCGACATCACATCACATCTAAATGAACTCAATACCAAACTACAAGGGAAAGACACATTGCTTTCGCATGTGTATGCAGACATGAGCGCTTTCCAAACAAAATTGCAACTCTTCATTCAACACTTCCAACCTGAACCACTCTACATAATGATAAGCAGCTAAATAAAAAAAAATATGATCCAACTTCTGAGGTTAAGGGTGATCACAATGTTTTCAAGCACTTATTTGTGTAAATAAACTTTTTCAGTGATGAAATATGCGAAATCCATGTTACGTAATTGACTCACGGATGAACAGCTAGATTCAGTGCTCCGACTTGGTGTTTCATCTATGCAGACAAATATTCAGAAGATGGTTTTGGATAAACTCCATGCATCACATGAATTTATGTAAGTAGGCCCACAAATAAAACTAATAAAAATAGCTTATTGTATTTTTTTTTCCTTTTGGTGATATGGCCCGGGACACGTATGCCGCAAATTAAAATGGCCCGCAGACCAAATAAGGTTGGACATCACTGATATAGACAATATAGATCTAGTAATTTCTAGTCACAGTCTAGTAGTAAGTAGTAGTAGTAGGACTCATTCTGAGCTCATTTATTTCATTTAAATAAGAAAAAACACAGTGATTTTTTTTTTTTGTTTACTTTCATGTTTTCCTATAAATTAGTATAAAGAGTAGTAACTTAATAAAGGCTAGATTTTAGTTCTAGATCTAGACTGTCAATAGTCACACGCCTCACAGTCGGAGTCACACTATGTGCCTATGCTATATATACTAGAGTCTAGACTATACTTGACTATAGTACTAAAGATGTAGGGCCTATAGTGACTATAGAATAACTATTATAATATAATATATATAATAATATATATATAATACATTATTAATAATCTAGGATTCTAGAATCTAGATTCTGATACTCTATATAATATAGATATAGATCTAAGTCGTCTAAGTCAGACTAAGTCTAAGTCCATCTAAGTACTACTACTACTATTATTATGGGAAGTTTTACCAGTATTACTACTACTCATAGTGAGTCATACTCCTACTACTCTAAGTACTACTGTGTACTATAAATTGAAATGATTAATTTAATCTATTAATATATATATATATATATATATATATATATATATATATATATATATATATATATATATATATATATATATATATATATATTAAATATATATAATATTATTAATATACTTATATATATTATATATTAGTTATATAGTATTAATTTTTATTATTATCTTATCTTATCTTATATAATACAGACGTTACTTCAAAAAAGAAGATGATTACGTCCTACGCGTCATGCATTTAGTCATGCATATTAACCAATGACTTAAATTCTGCCAAGTCACTGGTTTTCCTGGCTAGCTCAGGCAACCCATTCCATGCTCTAATAGCACTAGGGAAGAAGGAGTATTTGTACAAATTTGTCCTAGCATATGGGACGAGGAATGTGCCTTTATCTTTGTGTCTTTCAGAGTATTTTATTAAATTTTGTTTTTGTATTTGAAGATTATGGTTCAGTGTTTTATGTATGATTGCTACTTTACTTTTGAGCCTTCTGTCCTGAAGGCTTTCTAAATTTAGTGATTATACTAAAGGTGTTACTCTAGTCAAATGTGAATATTCGTTTGTTATGAATCTCACTGCTCTATTTTGTGTCTGTTCCAGTTTCTTAATGTTTTCTTGAGTTGAGGGGTCCCAAACAGAGGATGCATATTCTATTATTGGCCTAACCAAGGTTAAATAACATTTTAGTTTTATGTTCTTATTTGATTTATAGAAATTTCTTTTAATAAATCCTAATGCTTTGTTTGATTTTTTTGTAGTTTCATCAATATGTGGATTCCATGATAGTTTTTCATTTATTATAACACCTAGGTATTTTGCGTTTTTAGTCTGTGTTACTGGTTTGCCATGAATAAGATAAGTGGAATTAATTTGTTTTAGTTTTTTTGTTACTCTTAACAATTGACATTTTTCTGGGTGGAAAGACATGCTCCAATTTGATTCCCATTTCTGTAATTCATCTAATTCTCTTTGTAAAATATCTGTGTCTTGTGTTGTTTTTATTGTTCTATATATTATGCAATCGTCTGCAAATAATCTGACTTTTGTTCCTGAACTAATGCAATTTGGTAAATCATTTATGTAAATTAAAAATAGTAGTGGACCCAAGACTGTTCCTTGAGGTACACCTGAGTTTACTGTTATCGGTGTTGATTTAGAGCCATTTATTATTACAGTTTGTTCTCTCCCTATCAGAAAATCTTTAATCCACTGATGCAGTGGACCATTAATGCCGAAATATTTTAATTTTTTAAGCAAACTATGGTGGTGAACTTTGTCAAAAGCCTTAGAAAAATCTAGTAAGATAGCATCTATTTGTTCACTATTATCTAAACCTTTTGAAAAATCATCAATTAGTCCTATTAGTTGTGTTTCACATGATCTATATTTCCTAAAGCCATGTTGGTATGGTGTGAGGACACTATGTTTGTCTAAGTGGTTTATGATGTTGCTACATATTATGTGTTCTAGGATTTTACATGTGATGCTGGTAAGTGATACTGGTCTGTAGTTTCCTGGGTCAGATTTTTCTCCTTTTTTAAATAGGGGGGTGACATTAGCTTCTTTCCAGTCCTTTGGTACTCTGCCCTGGTTAAGTGAAGCCTGAAAGAGTATTTTGAACACTGGGGCTAGCTCATAGCTTAGTTCTTTGAGTAATCTAGCTGGAATACCATCAGGTCCAGAAGCTTTATTTGGTTTGGTGTTGGCTAATAGTTTTTGAATTCCATTTTCTTGTACTACTATATCTTCTATGTTGT
Source organism: Biomphalaria glabrata (assembly GCF_947242115.1). Lineage (NCBI taxonomy): Eukaryota > Metazoa > Mollusca > Gastropoda > Planorbidae > Biomphalaria > Biomphalaria glabrata. Next base: position 35,521,132 of record NC_074715.1, on the reverse strand, counting down.
TTACTTGGTTCAAATTCAGTAATATGTCTTTGTCTCCTGGGGCTGAGAATGCTGATGCAAAGTATTTGTTTAGGATGTTTGCTTTAGTTTCATTATCATTATGTGTTATGTTATGTTCATCTTTTAATGGCGCTATGCCTGTTGTTTCCATTTTCTTAGACTTAATGTATGACCATAGGTTTTTGTTGTTATCTTTAGATATTACATTGTTTATGTATTCACTCTGCAGCTGTCTGCTTACTTTTTGGGTTAAGTGTTTAATTTTTATATACTTTTTGTAAACTCTTTCTGCATTAGTTTCTTTAAATTTTTTATATAGGTTTACCTTCTGTTTACAAAGCTTCTTTAGTCTATTATTAAACCAGCATTTATTTATTTTGTTTGATGTGTATTTAGTTGGTATATGATTTTCTATAATGCTTTTAAGATGGTTTTTAATGAAATTCCAGAGGTCATCGACTGGTTGGTTAATGTCTTTTTCTAATAAGAATGTTTGTTGAAAGTTTAGTGCAGCTTGGTGTAGTTGTGTCAGGTTACATTTATTCCAGAGTAATATTTTTCTTTTGGGTTTTGTATTGGCTACTGCTTTTATCTGACTGTGTATTTTTATGATCTCATGGTCTGATAGACCAGGGATAATTTCATAATCAACTACTAATCCAGGTCTGTTGGTTAAGAAGAGATCTAATGTGTTGTTTAATCTAGTTGGCTTTTTAATGATTTGATCTAAACTTAGGTTGTGTAAAGTTTCTATGAAAAGCTCATTTATGTCCTTAAGGTTTTGGTGTTTATCTATGGTTAGTGTTTTCCAATTTATATCAGGTAGGTTGAAATCACCCATAATCCAAAAAACTGCATTTTTATTTGTCTCTTTAAGTGTAGTAATCTGATTACATAGTTCCTGCATGTATTCTAAACTAGAATTTGGTGGTCTGTAAATGCTGCCTATTATTAGGGATGTTGAGGTGGTATTAATTTTACAAAATGTTGATTCTACATTTTTTGAGTTAGGTAAGGTAATTTCTTCTGCTATAAATTATAAGAGTGTTTTTTTTATAATTATAATAGACTAAATAGACTCTTACACTTATAGAGTATACTCAGTCTCAGTATACATTATACATAATACACTACAGTCTACACTATTCACTATGACTATAGTCATTCATAATAGTGTATAGTCTATAGTTATACTTTATACTAATTTTATTACTATAGTATAATAGTTATATAATACTAATAATAGTAGTTACAATTACAATGAATAGTTACTCACTGTTAACTATAGTATCAAAGTATGTACTGAGTTTATTAAGAGACATTATCATTAGCCTTGGGAGTCAAGTTTAGACTACTTTAGTTACACTTTAGTTTAGTAGTTTAGAGTCTCAGTGTCTCTAACTCTATGAGTCACTAAGACTATGAATGATTTATCTATCAATCTATCTATTAAAACTAAGAGTTGAGAAAGAATGAGATGCACATTCAGTTCAGTAACTGCATTATCACACATTAAGATGAAAAAATAAGTAAACTAGATATAATATAGATCTAATTCTTGATCTAATTATTATTGTTATTGTTGCATGATGATGATGATTATTTATGTATGCCAACCTTCTAATTCACTATTGACGTCAACAATCAATATTCTTTTTTTGAATAGTTTCCCTTTAATCAGGTGTGGCGCTAGCAGAGTTCAAATAAACTGGCCTATAAAAAAAAACAAGATTACAAAGAGAGTTTATGTTAGAGGCGGCCTCCATCAAATTCACCAATGGACGAGAAATATATTCAAGCCATATTCTTGTTTTGATCGTTTAAAGAAATTTTTAAAAATTGGCGTTATTTTTCACATAAAAAGCAAACAGTGCAACACGTCGTCTTTGATAAGACTCTTCTAACTCTTCTGGAATAAGTAGAGTAGCGTTAAGTGATCACCTAAGTTCAGCATGGAAACCTCCCGATACAATGTCGGTGGTACCTAATGCGGTAGCTCATTCCTACACATAATAAAAAAAAAGCATTTTTTAGTATTAAAACATGTCATTTCTATTTGGGGGTTTCAGCTGTCTTTAAGGATCTTTTAATGAATAATAGGCTACCGTTGTTTATTGGCGAAATAATGCACACGTGACAAATCTTAATTCATATTGCCTCACATCGTGTTTTCTGTGCAGCAAAGACATCTATAACATCATCTACTTCAATAGTGTCTAGTAGGCCTATTTGTGACTCCACTGATATTAAAGCCCTTCTTGCGTCATTGTGCTCCTGAGATAGCTTTTGATTAACTTAGCTTTGAGAATGATCTTTCACATGACGCAATGGAAGTGGCCAGAGTTAGCAGTATTCGGATGGAGGTTGCAAGGTTTGAGTACACATCATTACCATATGAAGCCAGCTTTTCAATATGTCAATTGGTGATTGTGGCACTGGTTTGTTGATGAAAAGTGCTCGTGCACCAATGACATCGTTGAACAAGCGATTTTTCTGTATTTCATCATGCAAACAGGAAAAAGTAACACAGTTTTTCATCAGCGTGTCATCATCTATAGCAGGCATGTCAAACTCATTAAGGTGTAGGCCTATGTGCCGCATAGAAAACTTACTATGACCTGAGGGGCCGCAGCAAAAAAAAATCAGTTGCAAAACAGCCTACTATTTTTTTTTGTAAATTAGAAATAATGCAAAAGAATACAATAATTAATAGCATATCTTTCCCTTGGCTAAATTTGTAGTAGGCCTACTATTGGCTAATTAAAAAATACTTTGATTACGCATTATTTTCTTTGTCCTGATGCTTGACATCTTTTCTGGGGATACCATTTTATTAATGTCAGATTGAAATTTGTTTGCCACTTACGCTTTCATCATAGATGACAAATTTTGATCAGATAATCTTGGACGGTGAGGTGTTTTTGTAGCTTTTATTATGGAAAAGAACTGCTCACAGAGACCTGTGCTTGTAAACATAGATAGAATTCTGGCTGCAAATTTCCGCAATTCAACATACCGTTCAGGGTAAATAACTGTACAATTTTTGTACAGCCATTTCAATATACTTCGATTTCAACTAAGAATCTGACTGCTATTCTATCAGCTCTAGTTGCACATTTCCAGCAGCATTTTCAGAATCAAATGAGAATGGAGATACAAAACAAGAAAATTCTTGCTCTTATGTAACGAAGTCACGAAAACGGTCATTGAAAACATCTACTAACGATTCTAGGTGTAAGACATTCACCAAATGTCGCAACCCTATTTAATCTTTTTAGTTCCCGACACGTTGAGAAGTGAACAAGATTTTCACTTCATATTTGGTTTATCCACTGTCCTAATTTTGCTTGTAAGCACTTCACATGATTACACGCAGTTGTGACAATTTTGTCTATACTTTGAAGTTTCAAATTCAAGTCTTGCAGGTGACCAATGGGATCAACTGCTAATGCCAAATCCTGAACACATTCGTCAGTTTGGAAATGTTCAACAGGTTCAACTTTCATGTTCAGAAACAATACGATTTCCTCACGCTGTGCAAACAATCTCTTCAATATTATATGTCATGAGAGCCAGCGGACTTCTGTGTAGTAGGGAACACAATTAAATTCATGTCCAATGCCATCCAGAAACATTAAAAATTGGCAAGCATTAAAACCGCGGGCACGAATAAAATTGAGAAGCGACTGAAAATGTTCTTATGACATGTTGAAACTGTAATGGCTGTGCGCAGAATGTTTCTTGGTGAATGATGCACTGAAAATGAACAAATTTAAAATTATCATCAGTCTTTCTAATTTTTGCAAGTAACTTTGCATTAAAACCATTTCATTTCATGGTTGGTGCGCCATACCTTATTAGACTAGATAGCTTTACCAAAGATAAATTGTACTGCATTATCACCTCCTGTCATTTATGAGTCCTTATGAATATAACCAACTGTGCTACACCTTTTATATCAGTTGACTCATAGAGAGCCAATGAAAATAATTCAAAATCAACTATTTTGTTCTTTAATTGTTCACGCAACCTGACTGACTTGTCATTTATTCTATCTGCCACAGTGTCACTTGTTAACGCTATTTCTTTGAATGCTTTCACCTTTTCTGGACAAATTACTTCGGCTCTAAGGACACACTCCTTCATAAAATCACATTTATTAAATGATTTGCAACGGCTTACAATGAAGTTTGACAAAATGTAACTTGCTTTCACTGCAGACTCACCCTCGTTGTTCAGTTTAACAAATACTATTTTTCAATTCAAGTAGCTTGTCATCTCTTGTTTTCCAGCGTAATAGTTTAACATTATTTTTATAATTTTTTAGGTGGCCAAGGGGGCCGCATGCAAGGTGGTCGCGGGCCGCATGCGGCCCCCGAACACCCAGTTTGACATGCCTGATCTATAGACTCAAAGAGGTGTCTTGGTTCAAGAAGAAACCCAAAGGTGTCCAAATAGTTTTCCAGCCTTTGGAATCTGTCGTTCATCTCCACATGAAGTCTGTCCAGCACTTCTGTCGCAACACGTTTGAATTGCAGTTCTATTGACAGTCCTAAATCAGAACTCAACTCCCCATCAAGTCTTTTCTTTCTTCTGGTTGTTTTGATTGAAGGAAATTCATAGCATTCACTTCTTTTGCTTTTTCGATGGATTGGGTGATCAGTTTTGTCCATTTCTCATCATTTTGCAGAAAGCATGAAAGGGTTTTAATTTTTTCAACAGCTTCCCGTATGTGCAGTCCAGACTTTTTGTAGTTTCTTCTGAGCTACGGTATATTAATTGAGACCAGGAGATTTGAAAAGAATTGCAGATAAGCCAAAAATTCATATTTTTCCACTACATGAAGAAGATTCTGTCCATTGCTTCTAGTGTCCATTCTTTCGGTTGTTGATTCAGAAAGTTTCTACAACAGCTTGATGATTTTGTCTAGCTGCAAGGTAACTGCCGTCGTAGCTTCTCCTCTTGTGGACCACTTGTATTACTCTCCAGGCTCCAGCTTTTTTTTTAGCTTGGCTCATCTCTGAGGAGAATAGGAAAAAAAGTTGAACGGTTCATGTGAAGTTCCAAAATAAAAAGGTGACAATCGCTGAATCTATCTCAGCAGAATGAAGAGCTGCCATGTTCAGAGAGTGATTATCACAGTTCAGAAATGTCTTTGGATTTATGTCTAAGAGATTATCATAGTTTGACCTCTGCACAGATCAACGTCCAGTCCAATGTCTTTAACTTAAGAGTTTTCAGAATAAGTTCTTCATAATGTTGTCCATCAGGTTTCAAAATTTCAAAGTAACCAATGAATGACTCCTTTATTTAGAAATTATCTACATCCAAGTAACCAACTGTTAAGGATACCTGTTCTTGATGAGAAACATCTGAGTGGAATCAAGCATCAGAGAAAAGTAAAAAGCTTGCTTGACTTTCCTTACAATAGATTCCCTAACTTTATTGCCCATTAAGTTTATGAACTCATTTTGAATTTCTGATGGCAAATAATTCGATTCGATATTCGATTCTATGTAAGTGGTGTTTCGTAACTTCATCAAATTCTGCAAGAAATTTCAAAGATGCTAGGATTGGGTGAATTCAGTTTTTCGTTGTGACCACGTAAGCTTGAGTTTGTTTTTGCTAAGTGCTTTATAGCTTCTGCTACACGCTTCAGAATATCTCTTCAATCCTGCTGATTTTTCAAAATTTGCGCATGAAACTTATATGACAGTTCATCTGCTTTTCTTCTTCTAACTTCCTCTTCAAAACAGATTGTCCTTCTTCATGTTCTTTCAGTCTCTGAGGTTTCTTCCATTTGGTGAAACCAACTCCAGGTTTTCTCAATGTACTAGATGTCTTTTCAGAGGCCTCAGAAAACAGTACACATGCAAAACAAAATAGAGAGAGAGGAGCTAAGATCGGTTACAAATTTCTCCTGTTGGAAGCTTTCTGGTGAACCATGATGTCAAACTTTATGATTTATTTTGATTAAACTATACTGGAAACAAATACCGTTCATCTTTGTTTTGAAAAAAATAAGCTACCCTTAAACAGAATTTTTGCTGGCAGTTCCTCAGATAAAATTCCAGGTTGGATCTATCCTATCTTGTTGTACTTAACTACAGCTTCTTCCACTTCTGGAGAAAGTGATTTTGGAAGACCATCATTTGACTGATCATCTGTATCATTTACTTCAGATGTTTTCTCTGACTGGTAAAAGGTGTTCCCATGGAGTCTCTTCAGCACTACTCTCATCAAGAGACATTTTCACTTCTTCGACTGCTGTATCTTTGTATGAATCATCTGAATAGTGATACTTTTCTTCGTAACGGTCATGGTCTCCTTTGTTTTCAGTGTTCTTATCAAGTTTTTCTTCAATGATAAGGGTTCAAACACGGCACTATCGTGATGAATCTAATAAAACGAGCCGACCCGCGGCTGGATGATCTTATCTTATATAATACAGACGTTACTTCAAAAAAGAAGATGATTACGTCCTACGCGTCATGCATTCAGTCATGCATATTAACCAGTAACTTAAATTCTGCCAAGTCACTGTTTTTCCTGGCTAGCTCAGGCAACCCATTCCATGCTCTAATAGCACTAGGGAAGAAGGAGTATTTGTACAAATTTGTCATATGGGACGAGGAATGTGCCTTTATTTTTGTATCTTTCTGAGTATTTTATTAAATTTTGTTTTTGTATTTAAAGATTATGGTTCAGTGTTTTATGTATAATTGCTACTTTACTTTTAAGTCTTCTATCCTGAAGGCTTTCTAAATTTAGTGATTTAACTAAAGGTATTACTCTAGTCAAGTGTGAATATTCGTTTGTTATGAATCTCACTGCTCTATTTTGTGTCTGTTCCAGTTTCTTAATGTTTTCTTGAGTTGGGGGTCCCAAACAGAGGATGCATATTCAATTATTGGCTTAACCAAGGTTAAATAAACTACCCTATATAGGCCTACTATATACCAAGTTACTTCCTGAGAGTAACACGGCACTAGTCAGCGCCATGGAAGGTACTCCTTGAAATTGAGAGTAACCCCGCACTGAAAGAGTTAATACTCTGTTTGGAATACATACAAACAGAGTCACTAACATATAACAACGTGAAAAGCAAGATTACATGACAGTGACGTAATATTTAATTTATTTAAAAACAAATTTCGGACACTCATTTGGCCCCCACCCCCTCAAGTGGGGGCCCGGGGGGGGGATCTTCAAATTCTCTCCCTCCTCCCCCACCCTAGTTTCGCCACTGACAGGGAACTTAAACCAATATTTAAACAAGGATACCCCAAATTCTGGTTACAAAAGTGTATTACAATTTTATATCCTGAATGATGGGTTACCGGTACCTATTTTACAGAAGTTGTTGGCTGCTGTCCCGTCTTCTCATTTGGTGCAACTTGTTTTCATTCAATGAAGCTCATCACAAATAAAAGAATTCAACAGGAAATTTGTGCTCGTTGAGTCGAGCATAAATACACTCATGTGATCTCATCAACCTCATCCAAGTTATTAATTTTTAAATTTTATTTTAAACAAATATTAAAATCTCAATAAACATCTTTTTTTTTACGTTTGTTTTATGTTTATAATAATAATAATAATTTTATTTTTAAAGCGCTGTTAACAAACAAAATGCATTTATCATGTAGGCCTAGAATTTTTTCACTTAGGGGCACGTGGGCAAGTTTTTACTAGATAAAGGGGTCCCTGGGTCAAAATTTTGAGAACCTCTGCTTTAGTGCCACAAAAATATGGATTTTATAAAATAAAAAACACTTGTTGCTGTGAAATTTTAATTTTAAAATATCTATTAATGAAAAAAACAAAAACAGAAATTTTATGCCTTTAGCAGAGCTGAGCTCCTATATAACACTATCGAAGTCCATCATAGAAACTATATCTGCTTTAATAAATTACCCGATAAAAAGTTCGCCAACAATATTAGGTCACGAAATAGGCTCACAGATAATTGGTTCATTGGACATATTGTTAATATTCTTGACGAAATATCATTGCAAAACGAATGTCAAAAATAAAAAGAGAAATCATTTAGCTTCCAAATGTCGTTCTAAATAGTTCAAGGCTGTAGTGCATTCAGGGCCGGATTTAAGTTGAGGCCCTTTGTGCTTCCCTTAAATCCAATCCAGAGTTCATTTATTAAAAGATGAAAAAAAAAAAGTTTAAATTAAAAAGTTTTGGCTTTAGGCGAGTTTGAATTGACAACAATGTCAGATTACTTGAAGACGATTGCATGGAATGGGTTGCCTGAGCTAGCCAGGAAAACCAATGACTTGGCAGATTTCAAGTCGTTGGTTAACATGCATGACTAGATGCATGAAGCGTAGGACGTAATCATCTTCCTTTTTGAAGATAAGATAAGATAATAACACAGGCGAAAGGCCAACAATGCAGAAAATACTAGACGCTGATGAACAATGTCGAATATGGCGTTTAATACGTAATGAAGGGAATGTCGCTAAAATATCTAGGCTACTCCAGAAACTAAAGCCGACTTTCCTTTAAAGCTGCCAAGAGTATCCTGTGTTAACTTTTATTACACTTCAATACCGAGTTTTGTTTTTTAATAGTCACTTCACTTATACGGTCACTATCATTAAGCCAAAACTTGGATAAAAGAAATAACTTCTCGCGACTAATTCGAAATCGTGCCCCAACAGTGGTCTATCCTCCAGACAGGACCACAGGCAAAGATGATATGATGAGTCATAATTAATAAAAGATACGGTTGCACACATTTACATTATTTCATGTGGACTTACCTGCGAATAGTCTAACTTTGTCGTTTAGTTGTTGTTTTTTTTAAAACCTCAGCATTTGTGCTTTTTACTAATCTTTTTCATCATGGGTATCCTTGGGCTCAAGTTCTTTGCCTCTTTTTGGGCCTTTCTGCCTCTTTTTTGGGCAATTTTTTTTTTTTTTTTAATTGAAAAATTTTCACATTGTACATACCGGTACATGTTGAGTATGAAAGGAATTAAACAATAGTATAAAAAGTGATTAAGTTATACATAAATAGTAGATTATAGGAACTTGAAGATTGAACTAACTAACGAACTTGTAATGATTGATGCCTGATTTTTGTCATATGATGATTTACTTTAATTCTTTGTGTTGAAAATCCAATGTAAATAATTGTTTGTTTTTTAGGGAATGTTTGCCGCCTTTTTTTTTTTTTTAAATGAAAACCAATTACATTTAACTAGAGATAAGCTTACTACAATTAATATATTTAAAATATAAAAAAAAAAGGGGTTCTATTAAATGCCATTTAACATCTTACCTAGATACATTTTCAATTTTTTTCTCCTTGTGAAATCCTGAGATAGGGGATTGTCGTCCTTTACTACCAAGGTCTCCAGGAGTCTGGTAGGATTATTTGGATTGGACAATATGAACTGTTCAATATTTACGTCTACAGTCTTTTTTTTTTTTTTTTGTGGTATCTTTTCAGGTGACATATTGTTGGCATTCGTATTGACATTTCAATTTTTTGTTAAATTTTTCCTTATCGTTATTAAAGTATTTATGAACGTGTTTGTCAACTCTGGCTTTATTTTCCATAGTCCATTGGCTTTTAGAATACGTTTTGAGAATACGTTGTGATCAGTATTAGCAACTCTTCTCGAAAGGTATCCTAGGTACCGGTATGTTTAAGTTCTAGAAGATGTCTATAGTATCTGTCAAATAGTGTAGGTTTAAAGCAGTCTGCCAAGTCGATGGTTTTCCTGGCTAGTGGATTATTCAGGCAGCACATTCCATATGCTCTAATAGCACCATGGAAGAAGGAGCACTCATATAAGCTTATCCTAGCATACGGAATAAGAAATTATGCCTTTATTTTGTCTTTTAAGTATTTTTACTAGGTATTAATTCAGCGTTTTATATATGATTTCTACTTTACTTTTTAGTCTTCTGTCCTCAAAGGTCTCTTCATTGAGAGATTATACTAATGGTGCTACTCTAATCAAATGTGAAATTTCTTTGGTTATAAATCCCACACGTCTCAGATCCAAATATAAGGGTTGAAAGAACCACTGCTTGGTAGACTCTGATTTTTGTAGGCAGGCAGGCTATACAGAAGACCATCAGCAAGTTATTTAGCTAGATAAATAGTTTAATATTAGAAATTGAAATATTTATAGATCGAACCTACTCGATCACATATACTACCTCAGCTGTTCCTGCTCTTACAATTGTATTTAAATTAAAATATCCCTATGATATTATTACTTTGAAAATATGTTAATTTAATGAAAAATAAAAGTTAACCGTTAATTTGTAATTCGCTTAAAACTGCATGATATCAGCTTTCCATTGAGCGAGCTAACGGCTTCCAATAGGGGAATTACTCTTGAATCATAAAAGTTAAAGAAGCTTTTTTTTTTTTTTTTTTTTTTTTAAGTGTGCTAGTAGCTAAGCTATATATCTTGCTTTGACTTATTTTTCTCCCCCCCCCTTTTTTTTAAATATGAAATTTACTGGGCACAGTTCCCGGGATCTGTCTAGGTTAACATGTTAACACACAGATGTTTCGTTAAGACATCAATACAGGTTTGAGGACCAAAGATTTGGGTTCCTTAAAATACTCACTGAAAAAAATGTCTTGTTAAGTCTTAATCAGCCTTCCCACCCATCTTAACACGCATGCACATTCCTAGGGAATTTGAATTCCAGAAGTCAATGTGCTGTTTCTGCAATCAAAACATCTACTTTACTATCATCGGATTCATCGTTATCAGAACGAAAAGTAATTAAAAGATTTGATGATTTAAAAAAAAATACAGGTGGACTGTAAATCTATAAATAATCTATATCATATATCTAAGTCTTGTATAGAATTAGATCTAAGTATAGATTTAAATCTAAGTCTAGACCTAGGCCAATGTTATGATCATGAATAGTAGACCTTTTGTTATATGCTGTTCGTATCCGATTCATTTCTTAAAGTAATACTTCTGTTTACATAATAAATAAAAATATGCACCCCTAAGCTGTCAGAAGTTATTTCCATAATAATTAAAATTTTGTTCAAATTATAAATATATCTAGATCTGGGCTCTATTTAGTCTTATTTAGCTGTCAAGTGTAGGCCCCTATAACGAGGATATGTCAAAATTTAGCGCTATAAAGTATGTATTTTTTTAAAACTTATATCTAAAACGAAGTTCTTATGTATCAAAATTCATTTTTAAAAACATTTGAATCAGTATTCTATTCCATGAGTTAGTTAATAAATGGAAAATTTATTTTATAATGATCCATTGACACGTTTTCCATTGTGACCTTAGATGCAAATTTTTTTGTACCAATGCGCAAATCTATGAATGAAGCTTGAGTTATTAATGAAGAAGTCCATGACCTTTTAAAAAAAGTTACCTCCCCTGAAGTTTTTCATTGAAAAGTGGTGTAATTTTTTGAAAAATCTGCTTGCATATATAATTTAAAAAAATAGATGGTTCACTTTTGGAAAAGAAAAAAGTAGCCGTTGAATCAGAACTTTGAATGATTTAAAATATCATGATGTCCGATTTTCATTTTCTCTTCTAGTTTCTGAGATCTAAACGGGATGGACGGACATACAGGCCACACAAAACTAATAAGAGTCTTTTCCCCTTTCGGGGGCCGCTAAAAAAAATTTCATTTGAACCATCAGCATGTCCACGTTTACCTCCACACAGATCATAGAACTAAAATGTTTTTTTCAACTAGTGAAATCAATTTTATACTAAATTCCGACCAAGACATTATATACTAGACTTGGACATTTTTTTGATTACTTTCAAGGCACTACTGTGCTATTGAATGCTCAACACTGGAACCAGTCACAGTCATTACTCATAATTGACAATAAGCTCAACAGAAGATAAGGACAACAAACTAATCCAAACCAAGTCTTATAAAAGGTATATATTTATTTTCTGTAACTGTTGGAACCTACAGAGTTCTGAAAGTTTGAATGTTTGTTTCTTCTTTAAACTCGCTGACAGTATAAGATTTAAAAATCTATTTTATTAAATAAGTATGAGATCAATGATAAAAATTTGGTTCGATGAGGTGTAAATATATAAGATATAAAAACAATAATAAATATGTAATTATATAAATTATATCTATAGATTAATCTTGTTTGCCATTATATCAACTGATGGACAGATAAAAATGTCAGGACTAAAACATTGTAGATATTGAGCAAGATGAATGATGCTTATCAAAGACTGGTTGACTTTGTAATGTTCTAGATGATGGGAAATCTAAATAAAATAAAATTATGTATGTGTCCACATGTAGCATATAATTTGGTACTCTAGATGGGTTGAAAGTACTGAATAACAGTGTACATGATCTAGTCCAACCTGTCATTGTCAAGTAAACATATTACACACACTAAACATTGGTAACAACAGAACATGAGGTGATAAAGTGATAGTGCTAACAAATCAGTCACAAGACTAGACCTTACACTTTATCTTCATTTATAAAAGGAACAAAAAAAATTATGCCTAAGGAATTTTTTGTTCAATGATTTCATTACAATGTAGACAAACTATTAGTGTTGACCTTTTAGTCCATTTTGAGGTTGAAACATAACTGTAGGATCAACAGGGGCTTTTATTTTGAGGTTGAAACATAGCTGTATGGTCAACAGGTGTATTTAGGAATCCAGTTGGAATGAAAACATGCCATTTTAGAGCCAACACCAGCTTACAACAAGGATTATAGTTAATAAATGCTGCCTCTGATAGAAAAGAAATGGAAAAGTGTAATGCTGTATATTTTAGTTTCCTCCTCAAATGGCTATTAAAATAATTAGAGGATTATTGTGCTATCTACAGTTCTTTGTTTTGTAATAGTTCAAAGAAAGAAAAAAGCTAAAAAGTCTATCAGTGAAGTGTCAACAAGCTATAAATTATGCTATACATACAATTAGAGCTAGACAAACTTGTCCGAGTATTTAATATCTACAAGTACAAATGAATGAAACAAGTAACTGGCACTAAGAAAAATGCTGCCTTTATACTCAGCCTTAGAGGTTATTTGTACACAGCATAGTCAAATAAATAAATACAACAGGTCAGGCACACATCAAAAGTTTCAAAGATAATGGAAGAGCTAAGGCTTGTACCAACATCGTTAGTTCCCTGAATGGTGCAAGCCATAGACCAATAAAAAATTGCTGCAAATCTGGCACTAGATGATAACAAGTCACTTTTTACTGGATGTTGATGGTCCAAACTGTTTGACTTTAATCAGTCTTTGAACTTTTTTCTCCATTTCCTAAAACAAAACAAAAAAATTCCTTATACAATTGTTAACTTATTAGTAGATTAGAATCAAGTAAATGACAAGTTCTGGAGCAGTATTGAAGAAGTTAGGAAGGTACTAATAGGGGAAAATTGTTGCTGAATATGCTACTCAGCTTCAAACTTTGGTTGACAAACTATCAGCTGCATGCCAGAGGTTTGACTTAAAGCAAGATCAAAGTACTAGTCAGAATACTAGCACTGCACCTCACGTGACCATTAATGGCCAACCACTAGAAATAGTTGACCATTTTTGTTATCTTGGCTACATCATCGCCAATGTGTTACTGGATAAAGACAGCAACAATAGGATAGCCAAGGCAATGGGTACCATGTCACGGCTGCATAAAAGAGTGTGGGACAATACCTTGCTGACTACTGGACCTGTGTATGAGGACTCTTCTACACAGTAGTGAAACATGGTCAACCGACTCTTGGCAGGAAAAAAAAGCTGACTATCTTCCACCTCTGATGATAAAGGCAGATTTTTAAAATAAGGTGGCAAGATAAAATAACCAATGAGGAAGTGCTGCTAAGAGCAGGGTGCCAGGATGTGCACGCTGTTATCAGCAATAGACGTCTTGGCTGGCTTGGTCATTTTCACAGAATGCCACAAGGTCGACTTCCACAAGACATTCTGTATGGCGATCTAATAGAAGGCAGAAAAGCTGCTGGTAGCCTACTTTTGAAGTATACTGTGACATAAAGCTCTTCAAAATTGACAGAAAAAGAGGCACTGGATAGATATATACTCAAATGTGTTGAACATTAGCTGATTAGAAAAGATATATTAGGTATGTTTGTTTGTTTGTTTTACATGTTTCGGATGTTCCTTCAGAGTTGAAGATAGTTATCTTCCTAGTCCAAATCTCCCGCAGGGCGACAGGGGATGGGAGCGGGCAGGGTTTAAACCCGGATAAATCCAAATGACAGTATAGCACGCAAACCGCACAACCAGGCAGCCAACCATGTATGATGTAAGACTACATTTCTGACAAAAAGCTATTTCTGTTTGATATCAATATGACTTAGACCTAATACAAGTGTTCTGCTTCAAAAAGATTTAAAGAATGAGGGATATTTAATTATGTCTTTGCGGAGGAGGTGCAGTGGCTAAGTAGTAAAGCACTTGGTTTCTGTCCAAACCGAGAGTTTCGGGTTCGAATCGTGGTGAAGACTGGGATTTTTTATTTCAGGATCTTTAGAGCACCTCTGAGTCAACCCAGCTCTAATGGGTACCTAACATTAGTTGGGGTAAAGTAAAGGCGGTTGGTCGTTGTTCTAGCCACATGACACCCTTGTTAACCGTGGGCCACAGAACAAATGTCCTTTACATCATCTGCCCTATAGATTTCAAGATCGAAAGGGAACTTTACTTTTACTACATGATACAGTAGACCTATTCATTTTTTTTTACATGGGTTTTATCAAATTGAGTTAATCATTGAAGTTCAATATAAAGAGATCAATTATTAAGATCCAAAAAAAATGTAAGCTGGAATGAACTGGTTTACTTGTACAGTAGATCAAAATTGGAATAAAGAGAAAAAAAAAAAACATTTTGAAACCCTTATATTGATTATTACATAATAGAGACTTTACAATCTACTTCAGAGAACAGTTTTTAGCTCTATGCACTATCTCAATGAAACGTTTCCACTTACTTCAATCATATCAAGTCTGTTGTAGTTATGTCTGTGATGAAATATTACACTTGTCAGTTGACAATAGATTCTTTCAAGTTTCTCAACATTGAAACCTTCAGTGTTGGACACAAGTACATTTAGCAATGCCGTCAAGCGATTCTTGTCTATAACAAACTCTTTCTTTGATTCATCTGTTACTGTACATACAGTATCAGCATTCTTCAGATCACTATTGCAGTTTTGATTGTTATCTGAAATAAATTTTTTATGTAGATTTCATGATAAACAAGAAGAAAAAAAAAAGAGGATATATAAATATATATATATAATGCCTATTCAATCCAAAAATAACTTACCATGCGGCGAATTCTCAAATACCGGTACTGTCTGTTTAGTATTGATCTGAACTGTTTGCTTGGACAATGCCTGAGTTAAAAGAGAAAAGTACATTAGCGCTGACACAAAAACTGACGATTTAAAATTTTATCAGAGTAATAAAGGATGAAATTTGTAACATGCCAAACAAATACATGTAAAGAGAAGATATTTTTAAAACTATTTATAAGTATTCTGCAAAAGGCATGTTTAACACTATCATGACATCCTACAATTGTGTTGATTGTCATTGCCAATAAGAATTATAAGTAATCATTGATGTCATGAACATTTGTATTTTATAAAGCTGAAACAGTAAATTTGTCTAACCTCTGTTTTATGGTTATCTATACTGTCTCTGGAATCACCATTACTCTCAACTGAACTACCAACACCACTGTCCAAAGCTACAGCTTCTAAATCTAATCTTTTAACAGCACTGGGTTTTTCATGGGTTTCATTTCCTATTGATGTCTGTCTTTTCAAACCTAATTCAAAGATAGTTATTATATTAAAAAGAAAATAAACAATTTTGTTCTAGAGTTTTATAGAAAGCCATACAATTTAAAATAAGACTATTTGTTAAGAATTACCTAAATGATTTCTGTCTTCTGTCTGTTTCATTTGGTCAACTTGCAGTATTGAATCATCTATTTTATCTTGTTTATGATGGGTTGATCCAGGATCTGTACTTTTCAGAACACAATTTGTTGGACTCATGCTACTTCTTCTGGTGACTACTCTATTGGGACTAACCTCTGGGCTTTTTAAACGGACGGAAGATCTTCCACTGGGATTACTTTTATCCTCTTTTGATTCAGAAACTTAAATAGCCCAAAATAGAATAATATTTTTTTTTTTTGCTAATTTAAAACAAATGTATATTTTAATAAACAAACAAAAAACATAAAGACATAATAGTCAAAATAAATATCTTACTTTCCAGTTCAGTTGTGTCTATTCTAAGCTGCTGAGATATTTGATGACTAGAAGAGGGACTCTGAACTTCACTTGGAACATTGGATTGTTTTACTAAATCTATGTCCATTTCACTATTGACTTGTTTAGCGTCTTCAGACTTAATCATACACTTTGGACGCTTACGTCGTGGCTTGCACCAAATGTCTTTCTTTTTCTTCAACTTGGATGCACTTGAGGAAGAGGATTGAGCTTTTGTCATCTCCTTATTGTCTGACAATTTGACTGCATTAGCTGAAGATATAGCCTGATTGGAAGAGATGGGAAGGTTATCCTTATTGCTACAGTCAACAGGTGGTTGGCTGTTGGATTCAAAGGTGTCTTTGTCATTAGTTTTACTTTCTTCTGTCCCAGTAGAAGCGGAAAGTCTAGACAGCTTGAAGACTTTCTCTACCGCCTCCAAAGGCGGCACTGGATCAGTATTGAGGCCCCTTACTCTCCTGCTGAAGCGTTCACCTTCAGGTTTGGGTATGGAGCGAATTTGTTTTGCATTTTCCAAGTAGTTTGGTGTAACACTTTGACTTTTATTGGAAGCCATTTGCTGGGACTGAGGCTTTGTGTAGTAAAAGTTGGGAACGGTTGAAGATTTGTGTCCTACAATAAAACATTACAAAAATATAGTTTTAAGGAGAAAAACTAACAACAATATTAAAAATAAAATAACAGACAGCACAATCATGTCTCTGATAAAATGATAATTGACCCACTATAATATAAAGAAATATTTGATATTTAAACAAGTTTTGGCAAAGCTTAAGGTTTAAAAAAAACTTCTCTCTACCCTTTTTCTAGCTCTCTGTACCAAACAGGATGCTAACCTTTTTCAGTCTACTAATTTTTATTTATAAGAAAGGACCATTGGTGACAAGAAACATTACAGTATAAAAAAAACAACAACATTTTTCATAAAAACTGTAGTTTTACCCCACCATCATCTTATTTTATCTTTCATTCAGACCTTCCTCTCCATTAGGAAAAAACGTGACCCAGATATGTTTACTTAAAAGCAGATGTCACTTTAAAACAAATCCATTTTACATTATTTCACCCAATTATAATTTTTTTTTGTCCAGCAGCTTAATAGTCTAGTTGATTTATAATTAAATGAAAATAAAAAATGCATAAGAATTATTCTTAAAATAGAGGTGAATTAAAAAAAAAAAACAAAAAAAAACTTGCAGTATGGCTAGTAAAATTGACTAGAAAATTCAATATTTCAAATATAAATTTACCTCTTCGTTTTCTGGACTCCTCTATTTCCACGCATGTCTTTTCAAAGTCTTTATCTAATTCTGTTTTTAAAATGGCGTAAGCTGTGTCTTTTAGAGCACATGCTCTGTGTCTGATAATGCGATCTTAAGTGCAAAGATAAAATACATTTCAAATGATTATTTTCTTACATTTTTAAAATATTCTTTACTTTTAAAAATTAACTTCAACAAAATCATTGCTTACCCATTGCACCTCTATTGGGATTGTATTCTAAAGCATTTGAACATATCAAATCAATATCATCCATGAAGGCCCTTACTGTGCCATATTCATGAAGGTCTATTCTAGACATCATAGTTGATAGATCCATGGGGTGTTCAATAATGTCATAGTAATCTGGTGCCTAAATCATATGATGATGACAAAAATACATTAAAAAGGTTATGAGGTTTTATAGATTTATACATTCTAGTTGACATTTTGAGAAACAACAGTAAATTTCCAATAGTACTAAAAAAAGAGGGAGTTAAATATAGGTTTCTGGTTCTTTCTTGTCTGCTGGAGAAGCTAATTTTAGAGAGTAAAAATACATGGGAAGACATTAAGAAGGTTAAGATTCATTTTATGTCTTTTTATGAATATATTATTGACATTAAGTTATACTGTGTGTTTATAGTTTGTGTTTGATCATTTCTACTTGAGGAGCAGTTTTATTTGATAAAGAGGAACTCTTCCCCTGAACAAAGATGCCCACACAGACTTTGAACTCTGGGCATTAGATTGAACTTCTGATAATATCAAGACATAATCACCACTTCATTCCATTGTAACACTTACATTCTCAATGTTTACAGGTTTAGCAAATATAGAAAACTTTTTGTCACTGCCCAGTTTATTGAGAACATCTCTAAGAAAGATGCGCAATTCCATCAATGTAAGTTCTTCTTTTTCTAACAATTGATCAAGTTCTTGCTTAGTTAGTTCTGTGGGCTTTGGCGGTTCAGCTTTAGGTAGAACTTCAAGCATTCTTTGAGCTGAAAGAAAACAAGCTTTGATTATGTGCAATGTGTTGGGGAGCTCTAACTCTATTACATATGACAGTATTTAAATATGTTTTTCTAGTTTACAGATGATAGCTGGCATAAAAGGCCTCTACAGGTTACTCTTGGGATTCAGTTAGCAAACATACATGGCATTTAATCAAACATAATTTAATATATAAAAACAATTGTAAGAAATAAAATGTCAATATAAACAAGCTTTAAAAGTATGTACAATATATGTAAGTATAGTTATGACATAGAAAATTGTGTTCATCCAAGATTCACTTAATTATTGTAAAATTGTTCTATAAATAAAAAAAAAAAGAGAAACAATTAATTCAACATACAGTGATGAACAAGAAATAAATAATATTAAGGTAACTTGTAACCCTGACAATTTAAGTGCATGATAATTACAAACAAAAAAACAAAAAAAAAATTAAGGAGAATAACAAAAAAATTCAATTCTGCAACAAGAGAGAAACATTTTTCAAATTAAAATGTTTTACCACATTTTTCTTTACTATTGTGTCGCAAATTATAGCAAATTCTACTTGGTGTTGATCTGAGAAAATTGTTATCTTTACAACCTTGGCTTGCACTGGCAGTAGTGTGACTTGTATATTTACAACCTTGGCTTGTACTGGCAGTAGTGTGACTTGTATCTTTACAACTTTGGCTTGCACTGGCAGTAGTGTGACTTGTATCTTTACAACCTTGGCTTGTACTGGAAGAAGTGTGACTCAAAATTCTATTGGCACTATTCTCTAGATCTTTTAGATTCAAGGGCAACATTTGGGCAGTACTTTTTCTTAACAATTCTGAGTTGTCACTTTTGTCAGAGTTCTCTTTATATAGCATTTGAGAAGATCCACAAGACAATACAGATAAGTCATATGATTTGATGTTACTGCTATGTTGTAACTGATTGTCTCCTTTAGTACCAGCAGCCCAAGTACACAACTTGGACAATGTACAACTTCCCACAGATTTTAGCTCTGCTCTCAGGGATCGATAAAAATAGCGCTCATAGCGGCTGGTCATGGAAAATCCTTTTCTAGCAAGTTTCCAGTTTTTACTTTGTTGTATGTCTTGGTTATATTTCTGATCATTGAATACCAATTCACTCTTAGTTCTAGGATTGCTTGAATAGCAAGGAAGTACACTGAAGCTGTTATCCACACCTATATGATCAAATTCTTTGGCAGACTGGTTACGGTTTAGTTTTCCAATGTTAGCTCTTGGCCTCAAAGTCATAGTGTGTGTCCTTGATGAATTTTGTTTAGGTTTGGACCTCGAGCACTTTGTAACTTTGACCTTTTTAGAAGACTTGGAAAGAGGAGAAGCTGAAGAATGCTTTCTTTTTCTCCCTCCTTTGTCTGCTTTTTTACACCTACATATTTTAGAGTGGACTTTGCTAAGCAAAGGATCATTGTCTTTTTTATTCAAAGAAACAGTTTTTTTTACCAAAGGCAGTAACACTCCTGAAAAACAATGATTATTGTTGGTCCATTTAATAAATTCCTAAAAAATTAAGAAATAAGGCATTTTAAATAAAAATTTCTGTGCTTTCATTAATTTTAGTTTAGTATAAGACAATTTAGGTGAAAATAATGTTTGTAAAAATTCTAATATATGAAGTAAATAAGCTAACATTCATAAAAAAAATCTGATCTTTTGTAATTAAAAAAACAAAAAACAAAGTAAAATTCAGACTTAAAATGACCAAAAAAAAAAAAAAAGAAAGAAAATTCTAAATTTACATTAAAAAAAAAAATTGCTTTTGCGTATTGCATCTTTCATTCCATAGTAGCCTAAATGTGCAGTGGTTCAATATTTTTTGATGACATGAGGGTAAAGTATTATCTGGGAGAATTATCCATGCTGCCATCACATGCATAGCAAACAAAGACTCAGTTTGAGCTAGGATTCAAGTAGCCAAGCAGTTATGTCCCTCAGCCACAATTGCATAATTGTCCTTAAAACTCTGAAGGAAAATTCTGACAAGCAATGTCATTTTAATTTGAAAGGACAGAAATCAGGAATAATAATTTAAACAATCCTTTGCTTAAGAGCTTTATTTCACATTAGTTTACATATAAAGCTCTAGTCACATTTAAAAACAAAAGATAAATACAACTAAGATAATAAAATTTGTTAAAATATGAGTTCTGATTAATGATTACACCAGAGAGTATGGAAAATATTTAGTAATTTTGCATCAGGAATTCAAGTCAACACATCATTGCATAAAATAAAGTGGTACAGGAAGCTCTGATTTGACTTGTTTAGAGCATGTGCATATAGAAATGCTTGCAGAAGTGCTGTGACTTATATGTCCTCAGAAAGATGGTAATGAATCAAAAAAAACTACAAGATTCTGATTTTATCCACAAATTGAATCTGATGTTAAGCACTCAATATTTGGGTTTTCATTCTAATGATCTCAATAAGCCTAATGTACTTCATATTTGTCCACCAAGAAGCTTGCAGTTCTAGTGATGGATGGCAATATGGAGAACTTTTCAGTAGTGAGTGGCCAGGAAAACACAAAATAGCACAAAATGCCAAATCGCTCATTGGACAAAATTCCAAATTGCCAACTAACATCCTTGAGTGAACAAGTGTACATGTTTAAAAGCCCTTGAATAGTCCATATCCAAAACAATGTGTGCCTAGACTGACCAACTACTATAGATGTGTTCAGTCAAGTCAAGATGATAGAAGCTGGAGGAGGATCTACAATAGCAATGTTTCAAAGACTGCTGACAAGTGGATCAGCAAGAGAGTGGGCTTGTGGCCAAAGGTGGGCTTGATCATGTTATACCCTGACCAGCCCTATGGCTGTATGCAGACTGGAACAAGTAAGTGAAACAAATCTAGACAATATGACCTCAATGGACATTTTAATACCAGTTTGTACTTTCCATGTCCTCAGGGTTTAAAGTTAAACATGACCTTTTAATATAGGCTTGATAAGAGATTTCGATACTTTAGGAGACAGGACAATGTGTAATGGTGGTTACAAGTGCATGAGGATAGTCAAACACAACAAATTTTGGAATTAGATCAAAATCACATAAATTATTTTAACACATTTCATAATTTTATATACTTAATAATATGGTAAAAAAAATAATCTTCTTGAACAAGCACACTGGAGATACTGAAAGGCAATCTCTCTACTTTGCATACTGCTACACCATTTGTTTTCCTAAGAAGTATTAATTGGAATTAATGTGCATAGGTGTAAGTATTTAAAAAAAACAAAAAAATTAGCAATCATTTAAAACATTTAGTTTTACCTGCTTTCTTCTTCTGGGGTGGAGGCTTGCAAGCTTGTTCCACTAATAGGTCACTAAAAAATGTTCTTCTTTCATCTGCATTGGGATTCCTCATTTCAATAACTTCACCGTTAGAGTCACAAAACAGTTCTTGGAGCTAAAAGAAATTCAAGAAAAAATGTATAAAAATTTAAAACAATATAAAAATGATCAATATTTAAAAATATGAAATGACTAGTTTACTTGTTCAAGCTTACCATGGTATCTAAAGTATCATATGATTGTTCACTGGTAGCCAACAAAAGGAGTGGTAAGCATGGATCGATGTCTTGAACAAGTGAAAGCAATGTTGCTCTCAATGTTTCTGCCATAGAATCCCACCACTGATTAACATTAGGCAGGTAAATAATGCTTGGACATTTGCGCTTGGCTTCTTGAAATACCTGATTCAGACATCAAAACACAGTGTAAGAAAACATTGTATTCCATCAACTCTCAATAACATCATTGGCATGCTTCCAAAAAAATTAGGAAAAAGTAAAAAAAAAAATAAAAAAAAAAAAAATCCTGCTTACATTTGCACAGGATTCTTCTGGTGTTTTAGCAGTGACAGCATATAAAGCAGGAAGATTCAAAACATGAACTGGAAAATTTTCCATTTTATGAATAATTGCTGGGGCAATATAAGTTGTTTGACCTTGGCATTTTCTTCCAACCAGCATCAAACGAGGACGGAAAGTTAAAGGACATCTTGTCGCAGGTCTATTAGAGAAACATGGAAGATTTAAGTCTTCAAAAACTTTTGAACACCCTAACAAGACATCTTTAAGAAAACTTGTTTTGGAAAGTTAAGAAATACAGAAATCATATTAAAAAATATAGTTATAAAAGAAAAAACAAGAACAAAACAAACAAGGTTACAAAGACAGTTTGTGTGGAAACAAACTGAAAATCGGCCCCCGAAGTGGTCTACCAAGAGTCTTCACCAGGATTTGAACATTGGACTTCTGGTTCCAAGTGCTTTACCACTCAGTCACAGCATCTCCACATCTTCATATATTCATTTAGCGTACACTTATATTTTTAAAAATAATAATAATTAACCTTATCCATACAAAAATTAATAACATCTAATAAAGAGAAACTAAAAAAGATTTATTCTTCTTACAAAATTAGATAAATTGGCAACACGAAAAAAAATAAATTCTTGACCTATTTTAGTTAGGTAGTGAGCTAGATATGAATGACTTGAAAGACTTGGAGTAGGTCTACTTGGACCAGACATTCCCCTCACAAAATAAAAATTAATATCTCCATTGTCATTTGTTATACAAACTAGACATAGATCTAGCTAGATCTAGATCTAAATCTAGATTCAAGATCTAAGTCTAGAACTAGAGCTTGATATAGAATCTACTATATCTAGGCTAGAACTCGTATGAATTTACAAGTTTAAACTTAAAATTACTAGACCTAGGCCAATGTTATGATAAAAAATAGTAGACCTTTTGTTACCATGTAATGCCATTACTAATGGTGTACTATGCTGTTTGTATCCGATTCATTTCTTAATATAATACTATTGTTTACATAATAAATAAATCTGCACCCCAAAGCTGTCAGAAGGTAAGTTATTGCCTTAATAATTACAATTTTGTTCAAATTATTAATACATTTATTATAAATATATCTAGATCTCTAGGCTCTATTTGTCTTATTTAGACTGTCAAGTGTAGGCCCCTATAATTAGGATATGTCATAACTGCGCGCTATAAAAGTAGTTTTTTTAATTTTTTTAAAACTTATAACTAAAACGAAGTTCGTATCAAAATTCTATTTTAAAACAACATTTGTATCAGTATTCTATTCAATGAGTTAGTTAATAAATGGAAAATATATTTTATAATGAACCTTTGAAACTTTTACCATTGTGACCTTAGATGCGCAAATCTATGAATGAAGCTTGAATTATTAATGAAGAAGTCCATGACCTTTTAAAAAACGTTACCTCCCCTGAAGTTTTTCATTTAAAAGTGGTGTAATTTTTTTTTAAAATCTGCTTGCATATATATAATTTTTGAAATTAGATGGTTCACTTTCGGAAAAGAAAAAAGTAGCCGTTGCATCAGAACTTTGAATGATCTAAAATATCACAATGTCCGATTTTCATTTTCTCTTCTAGTTTCTGAGATCTAAACGGGACGGACAGACAGACAAGCCACACAAAACAAATAGCGTCTTTTTCCATTTGCGGGGTCTGCTTTAAAAACAATGACAGCTACAATTTGTAGTCTCCTTAATAGACCTTTTTCCTTACTTGTTGTGACTTATAAGGTCCAGTTCTCTGTTTAATGTTGTTTTTTAAATGTGAACTTGCTAAATATATTTTTTTGCATTATTCTATTCCTATGTAATAGGAAACAAATATTTGATTGAGTTGGTGAGTTGTCATTGGAAGTTGTATTTTCACAATGTAGAAAGGGAAATATTTGTTTATTCTATAAAATTAATTTTTATTAAATATATTTTTTATACCTTTCTATGTCACATTGAACATTTTTAGACAAATTTAATGACAACATTCTGAGAATGAGTGAATAATTCTGTCATAATGTGAGAGATTCACAATGTGAATCATAATGCTGGAAGAAGCTTGAAGTTTACCTTGCAAAGTTTAGATACACAAGCTTAGAAGTACTGGTAGTCTCTTCTGTACTTTTTCTAAGGGCTTTCCCTTTGCTAGAAGTAGAAGGAACAAATATTGAAGGACTATTTTCATCCTCGTCACTTATTAAATCATCCCACAAAGAATCATTTTCACCCACTAACTGTGCTTGATTGGGCATAGCTGAAATTAATACCATTTTTAAGGTTAAAAGTAAGAAAAAAAAAAATTAACACCAGAAAGCTTTAAAAAAGTAATATGTGTGCATAAAACAAAAAGTACTTTTGAAAAAGCATTTCTACAGCAATAGTAGTAATTATGTCATAAATATTTATTAGGCAATTAAAAGTCTTTAATAAAATTGCAAATTTAAAAAATCTACTTTTAAATGAGATATATGTAGAGAAAATGTATAGGTATTTTATTATGAGAAACAAAATAAATATTTTAACTTACTACTTATATATAATATATATTACTTTAAAAGCACACCATTATTTATTAGATACAATTGCATACCAGCTGCATCTAAAAATGAAGATTGAGTCACACAGGGAGAGAATATATCTTTAAGAACATTGAATGCAGCATCTAATTGTCCCTGTAGCAAAGGCTGAACTCTTGAAGGTAATGCACGAGATGGAGCACTAACAGATCTCTGAGAAGTGGGAATAATATTACCAACAGCACTGAAACAAATAAACATCATTTTGATTAGTATGACAATGTTCTATTAGAGCTATAAATGAGAAGTGCTTAAAGAAAACAAAAATTATTCAACACCTATGTATTATTAATGCTACAGAAAGTACTATTACTCATTTTTCTTACTCAAAAAAATCTTTGGCCGAAACATTGATAGATGTAGCATCAATTTTTAAAGCATCATTGGTCATGTAGATCTGAGGATACCTGCGACGAAGAGCCAACATTGTAGCTTCTGTGCATAAGGCCTTTAGGTCTGCACCACAGTAGCCTATAAAACAAACATAATTGAAAAACAAAAATCTAAAATAGAACTTGCAGAAACAAAACTACTGTATGCTTATAATAAAACTGTTTAAATTTGTAACTCAGTTGAATTTTTGTTCAAAATCTGCTTACCAACACACTTCCCTGCCAACTCAGTTATAAAATGATCATTTAATTTTGGTTTCCAACTTTCCGTATGAATCTTTAAAATTTGCTTTCTTGCCTGAAAGTACAATGACTCTAACATTGGATCACAATTAAATTGTAGAAATAACTCTGTCACTTGAAAATGAATACACAAATAATAGAAAGTTAAACTTTTTATTTTAAAACGTTACCTCAGAAGAAGGCAAGGGGAATAAAAATTCTCTGTCAAATCGCCCAGGACGTCTCAAAGCTGGATCTAATGAGTCGATACGATTAGTGGCACCAATGACAACTATTTCTCCTCGATTATCAAGACCATCCATCAAAGCCAAGAGAGTTGATACAATTGAACTATGGATTTGATCTTGCCTGCTGGATCTCACAGGTGCCAGTCCATCAATTTCATCAAAAAATATTATGGAAGGGCGAAACTTGTATGCCTAGGACAATTAAGAATTTTTTTTTGTAAAAAAACTATCAATGCAAGCAGTTAAATACAAATACAAGTATATATTATAAAAAAAATATTGGTAAGGGTATAAATTAATGAAACAACAAGCAAAACATAAAAAAATACTTTAAAAAATCAACAACAAAGCTTATATAAGAAAAAGCAACACGATTACTACCATATCTCTCAATGCTGCAATATTTTTCACCTTTTTCTATTTAAAACAAAATTAATTAATTAGCACTAATTAATTAGTAAATTTTTTTTATTGATTCACATGTTGTAAAAAAAACAAAAAAAAAACAATGAATAGTTGTACAAAGTTTCAACTTGAACTGAGAATGGGAAGTGGAGGAAATAAAATGTACAAAATTTGTACCAGATAGAGTGAGTTGATGTTAGCTTTGTAAAAACATGTATTGTACTTACTTGGTCAAATAAAATCCTTAGCTGTCTTTCAGATTCACCAACCCATTTACTCAAGCAATCAGCGCCCTTACGCATAAAAAATGCCACTCTGCGATCACCCTTGGAACATTCATTTGCTAAGGCTCGTGCTACTAATGTTTTACCAGTTCCTAACAACAAACATTTTAAAACAGAGTATGAATTGCTGCTTCAAAATACTAAGTAAGTAAACACACTACTACAGCAATGCCCAACCTATGGGTCACAAGTCATATCAGGTATATGATCTGGTGTTATCAGGCCCCATCAAAACTTCTGCCCACAAGCCATACCAGGTTGGGCAGTACTGTTTTACAAGAATTTTCTTATATTTTATGTGATTTTTCTATTACATTTGTTGTGAGACAAATGACCCTAAATCACTATTCAATATTGTATGAATTAAATCTTGGTTTTAAAAGCTGTATGAGTATAAAAAAACATTTGTACATTCAATTTATAACTAAATGTTTCACTTTCAAAAGACCCAAAGCAGCCATTGGACTTAGTTTAAGTATGAAATGGTGGAATCAGATTTGAAAACTCTCTCTATATATATGCATATACTATACAATTTCTATTTTTTGTACTTGATCACTCAGTTTTTCAATTAAATTTTAAAAATTGAGATATATTCCCAAAATAAACTTTCTGTCAAACAAAAATAGAATATTAGAATTAGTACTACGTCTCTTTTTATCTTTTAAAAAGAATGAACAGATGAAACATCAGCTTTCCTCTTTTTCTTAGAGACAGCTCTTGCTATCAATTTTGAAAAAAAGTTGCCTACACTATCTTTTTCATCTTGTTATATATTTTAAGAACAAAATTACAGCATCGAACAAACAGCAAAGGCATAAAATAAACAATCTTTTTATAAATACAGTTTTTTAAAGGGGCTGTATATTTGCTTATGTTTTAGACATTAAACATCTTTGTTCATATTTTTATTTAAAAAAAAGCTCACAAAACATGATTAATATTGAAATTGTTGGGACGATTTATAAAACTATACTCACTTTCATAAATATAAAGAAAAAATATTTACCTGGTGGTCCATAAAATAATACACCCCTAGGAGGGTCTACATTAAAACGCTGAAACACTTTGTCATACAGAAGTGGAAAAACTACCATCTCTTTCAAAGATTGAATATGTTTACCAAGTCCACCAATACTGCTAAAAGTTATCTAAAATAACAATAAAAAAAAAACACTCTTAAGAAGCAAATAATTTAGAAGTAATACCAATGACGTACTAAAACTTGTAAGCTGTAACATTTTTCAAGTAATATGACTTTTACATACATTTCTGTCTATAGTCATAGGCTCTACATCAGCAAGACTTGCTCCAGACCTAATTCTATCTATTACTATATTTGATGGTGGTAAGGCATTTGTAGAATAGTTCAAGGGCATAAGCCTAGAGAAATGAAAAAAAAAAAAAAGTCAAGTAGAGTTAAAAATGACCAAAAAAAAATTATAGGAAAAAACAACAACACTTACCTGTTTCGAGCCTTTGCCATGCTCTTAGCTTTGCGATGCTTAAAACTTTTCTCATCACTACTTTCACCATCTGACGATGATGTAGAGCTTGAGCTAGAGTGAAAAGCTGATCTTTTCCTAAGACAAATCCAAGTATAAAAAATGCTCAATATAAATGAGGCACTAGAATAAAAGCTGATCTTTTGTCCTTCCAAGCACTTACTCTACATCTTGAAATACAAACTCAACATCAACAAAAGATAACACAAAAATGAAGTATTCAATATTAACAGTCAAAAGTTTTTACCTGATATTTCGCCTTTGTGCTGGGGAGTGATAGGTTTGACTAGCATTTTTCTTTGTAGGGGTTCCTATAAATATGGAACTATGTATCTTTTTGACTTTTCTTTCTAATAAGCAAAAACAAAATAAAAAATATTTTTACAAATTTGTGAGCATGACCTCACAAGATATACAAAAACTAGGTTATTTTTCTAATTTTTAGAAAATGACTATGGCTATATGTATGCATAAACAAGCATGGTATTTAACAAACATAAGTCATTAATAATAAATTTATATATAATTGTAACTTATAACAATAATTTCTTCCATTACATTCACTTGACAGACATTCTCCTTAAAAGGAGTTAATAAATTAATAGCCGTTTGTTTGTACTTTCCTAAGTTTAAGCTTATAGTTTATGAGTGTGTCTAAAACATCTATATCCTGTTTCATATTAAACATCATTAACAATTATTAGGTTTAATGAAGCAGCTTTGATGAAATCATGTGTTAACAATGCAATGTATGTATAATTATGACAAATCAATCATTACCTTCAAGGGGAGCTTTATACAAATCAGTCCGAGGCTTATGCTCTCTCAATGAATAAGATTTGACGATGACAGGTTCCTTTTTTTTAACAGGTACATTTTGTTGTCTTGTGACTCTTCTACTAGAATTATTGATAGCATCCTCTTTCTCTAGAACATCCCCCTCCTCATCTTCACTTTCAGTTTCAAAGCCATCATCATCTTTGTTGTTGTTCTTATTTCGTTTTCGTAATTCTGGAAGAAATAAACATTTCAGAACATTTAAACTTATTTGTAAGCAATTTGCAAGATAAGCAATTTTGTATTAATTCAATTATAATGGCCAAATTAGTGATGGAATCTTAATAACAGTGTTATAATTGATGTATCACCTATATATTTATATTTTTGTAGTTATTAATGATCCAATTTGTTTGCAGTGAAACAATCCAAGTTCATCCATTCTTCTAGGGAATTCCATTAATGAAAAGAATTTATTTTCCGAAATTAAGAAACACTTGTTATGTAAACATTTTTATTGGATGTTTAGCATTCATACTGATTGCTTTTTATTCGTTCTCATACTTATGTTGGAGTATTCAGACGAGTAGTCCTATATCTGAGATGAACTGCACAGTGGTTTCCAGATCTGGCAGCTTTCCATATAGTTCTGATTCTATAGAGGGGTTTTTGGGGGTCACTGTATATTCATTAAATCTGTCATAATAAGGCCTTCTTTGTCCTCATTGATGACAAATGACTTAGCCTACCAAACACTAAATCTGTACCCTTTTCCAATAATGCTATCAAAAACATTGAATAAATAAATACTTTGTGAAAGATAAGTTTTCATTAAAGAACTACCTGGACCAGAGTCAGAATCTTCAGTAACAGGCATTCCATACATATTCCTTTTGACTCTAACTCTCTTTCTTTTAACACGACTGTACATGTCTGAAAACTCCTGGAATATAAATTTTTTAATACATAAATATTATAATTTAAATATTTAACAAAAAAGCCAAATAACATATATTATAGTATTAAAATTCATATAATGAAATCACCAAAGTGATTTTTTTTTTCAAAAATATCTAAACAATTGAAGTACTAAAAAACAACAACAGTACTTCATTATCGTCACTATCATCTTGGTCTTTGGCATCAGAATGATCTTGTTCATTGGTTGTTCGCTTCCGTTGACCAGGTAAATTGACAAGATATGACTGATTTAGTGTGTCGTAAACCTTTCATATTCATTAACAGAAGAAGAAAAAAAAGAAAAGATATATATACAAATGGTATTTAGATGAGTGATTTAAGTGTAATGAATAGAATGATTGTTTCAAAAGGGTTTAATAAGAAATCTATATAGCTATAGATTTTTTCTGTAGTGAGAAAGTTAAGATAGTTTTAACATAAATAAGCTTTTTAAATTTAAATACTTGGAAGAAAAAGTGTAATTCACATTTACCTGTCGTCTAGTACGTGAGCTTCTGCGTATTAAATTTTCAGCCTCATCATCATCATCTTCAGAAGCTTGCTGTTGACGAGCAGTTAATCCCTGGGTCAAATTTTCCCCTTCATCATCATCTGACTGATTGCTCTTTCTATTGTATTTCTTTTTGCTTAATAAAGAGATTCTGTCTTTACTGTCTTCTTTACTATCCTTGCGTAATCGAGGTAGAATTCTTTTCTGAATAACATTATCATCATCATTTTCATCCTCATCTTCAACAGATTGATCAGCATCTTCTTGAAATGACCTTTTGCTTCTTAAATTGCCCCTTAAAGACTCCTCATGTTTATCTAACATTTCCTGCTTAACTTGACGAGACCTAGTATACCCCAAGTGTTGAGCTTGCCTTTGTATTGAACCTGAATATGAATTTTTTTAAAAATTAAAAACAAAATAATCACAGCAACCATTCCAACTACACAAATAAATACCAATGATTTTGTAAAAAAAAACTTTTAAAACATAAATTGCAACCACATTATTAAAACTACAATATTCAATTTCTTGAAAAAGGATTAATAGTGAAAAAAAAAAATTGCATAGTTTGGAGATGGCAGAGTTACCTCACTATGCTAGAATATTGAATATAATTCTTAGTACTGAAAATAAAATATAGTAAAGATTTTAGTGATTAAATGATGACTTATGAAAAAAATAAAAATGAACAAAGTCTTTCTCAGAGTTGTTTTTTTCCCCCTTACAATTCCATTATTGCTGTGTAGTCATAAAAAACTGCAAAGAGCTTTAAATTTATTTGTAAGCAGAAAAGAAATCACTTACCTTCATCAGATGAATCCTCATCTAGATAGTTATAAGCCCTTCTGTCAAAAAACAAATGAATGTAGGACTAAAGAGTATTCATAACCATTATAATAGCAGAAAGTGTGTCCATTTTTTAAAATTACGGTCTCTCACAGTCATACAAAAAGATTACACTTTCAACATTTGCTTTATCCATTTTCCTTATGTGTAGGCCCTACTAAAAAAATCAAGATGTACTTGAATTCCAAGGAAAGAACTAAAATTAAAAAAGGACTAAACTCTTGGAATAAAAAAAACATAAATTACAATTTGTATCCATATGGCATTCAAACAATGACTCACAAAGTTGCAGGAAGCTGAAAAAAAAAAGTTTTTTAAAAATAATGTTACCCTGGTCCTATTCGAGGTCTTAAACGAGATTCTACAACTTTCTCTTCAAAAATGTTATAGTCATGACTCTGATTTCCATAAGCACGAGTTGACTGTTTCTCAACAGCCTGAAAAATAATAAATTACTTATAAATTCTCTATATATCTAGAACTAAATATTATCTACATTTGAATTTAATGTTCAAAAGACCCACCATAAAAATAGACTCCTAGATTTTAGTTAAGGTTTGAGATTTTAAAAAGTACAAATGAATAGATACTAAAAGCAAGTGAGACCTGGAAAACCAAGTTAATTGAATTCTTTTTATTATTAATAATCTAGTACAGTACATTTTTTTTTAACTAAAAAGATCTTTCCCCCCCCCCCCCCCCCTATTTGCTGTGGAAGAGATTTGATAAGTGATTATGAGCCAAGGGAGCCATCAGGGTCAAATAGAGGAGTCATGAATATTAGATGTGACACACAAAGCCTTGATATTTTTATGTGTGAGAGAAAAAGGGATGTGTGTGTGTGGGAGAAGTACATTCAATTCACCAACCAATTTGAATTTAAGTCTATTTTGTTTGCCTCATGGCCCAAACATCCTCTGTTTTTACTTGGGTTTCCTATATGTGTATATATAATATGTTTATTTTCTTTACAGTCATTCACCCCTGCAGCAATAAATCTTTTTATTTTCAGTCTTAGATGGAGGTGTGGTGGGTGAGCGATAAAGCGCTTGGCTTCTGAACCAGGGTACCAGGTTCAAATCCTTGTGAAGACCTGGATTTTTAATTTCGGGATCTTTGGGCGCCTCTGAGTCCACCCAGCTCTAATGGGTACCTGACATCAGCTGGTGAAAAGTAAAGGCGGTTGGTCATTGTGCTAGCCACATGACACCCTCTGTTAACCCTAGGCCACAAAAACAGATGACCTTTTTTCAGTCTTAGATACAAGTAAAATTAGTTTAAAAGTGTGATAATAAATGCCTTGAATTTCTAGCTGTTAGAAAAAAGAATTGATGAAATAGATTATTTATATAGAATCTATATATACTTTATAATTGTTAAAATTAGATTCTATAAAATTCAAATGATCTAGTCACAGACTGACAAGATCTAGTAGTACTAAATCTAGATAAAATAATTATTTATCTAGATCTAAGATCTAGACAGGAGATCTGAAGATTAGATTCATTGTTCAACATCTAGAGATCTATATATAGATATAGATCTAAATCTAGATTCTAGACTATTTGTAAAACTTGTATGTTTATTATAAATCTCTAGAGGGGGAGATCTATATATTATAGTTTGTTAAGATCTAGATCAAAGATTAGATATAGATGTACTGATGTATATAACTATAAGCAGTGCTTTTTTGTGACGGCATGCTCAGGTACAGCACCTTTTCAATGTGGGAAAAAATTATTACTTTTCTTGTATTTTAACGTTTTTATTATTAATTTATTATATTATTAATTTGTTAAAATAGTATTTTTTTATATATAAAGTAACAAAACAATTTAAGTTGGTTAATTATAAAATAAAATTGTTTTAGACATTTAGTATCTTTGCAGTTGTGATTTAGCTTGCATCCAGGTGGGAATTGGTAGTTAAAAGTTAGGCAATCCATCACTGAGTACCGGCAGCTATTTTTTTTTTTTTTTTTTTTTACAAAAAAAGCACTGACTATAGAATCTAGTATACTTAATATCTAAACTATAATATCTATAACTATAGTAGATCTATAATATTATACTATTATATTTATTATTTTTTTTACTTATACTATTTTTTATATTATACTAATTATAGGAATAGTTCAATAGCTATAACTATAGTATAGGCAGTAGAGTCTCAGTAGAGCTCTAGTACTGGTCTAGGAATAGTCCGAATAGGATAGATATAGATCTATTTCTAACAATAACATTGTTACATTCCTTATAATTAGTATAAATAATAATACAATAATTAACTAGATATATAATGTTAAATTGTTTTATTCAGTTAGTTATTGTATTAAATAATTCTAGATCTAGATATTCTAGATCTATTTATTTATTCTATTATTTTTATAATTATATTAATATTCATATTGTCAATTATTGTCTTGATACTGATAATCATAATGATAATTGATGTGATTTCACTATATTAGTTTATTAGTCACTTAGTGTTTGTCAATTATTCATTATATGACTATAATCTAAATATGAAGAAATATGATTATTCTATTTATTGAAATTGTCATTGATATTGATTGAATACTGAAGACCAGTGAAGAGGAAGACAGTGAATGTGAATGATTTGACATCATTTGATTCGAGTGAACTGAAGAAAAGTTGAACGGTTACTACTGTTAGGCTTAGCGTTCAAGTCTTACATCACTGATCCGATTAGACAATCGGTTCTTCTCGTTGCTGAGTGAGAGAAACTTCGGAGGTGTTTCAACGTCAATATCAACACTATGTCTTGTCTTTACCATTGCTAACGGCCTTTGTCACAATGTCAACAATGGATAATACAACACAGTCATTATTGCAAAACAGTTACAATTAGTTGTGACTTGACCAGATTTTGTTACCGGATTGATTTCAGGCCATAAATATGTTTTTGACCGTTTTACGTAGTTTTCCACGTGAAGTTGAGCATAGGTTTCTATTTTGTAGTTAATCTTACATTAATTTCATTTTATGAAAATAATTATAGAAAAATTAAGCAAAAAAAAAAACTTAATAAAAAATTTATATGAATTTATTTTAGTACTTCCATATAAAAGCTTTATATATAAAACGATGCCAAATCTGGATATTACTAGGTTACCTTATTATTATTATTATTTTAAAAATTTTACTAGATTTTGATACAGATCTATAGATCTAGATCTATAGAGTCTAGATCTAGTCTAGATCTAAGAAATCTCAAGCAGAATTTTTTTCTTTGATTTTTTTTAAACGTGTAGGCCTAAATGTCATAAAGCAATATACAATCAAGTAGGCCTATTTAAAAAAAAAAGAATATTTTTTAAAATCTTTTTAACAAAGCTTATCGAAAAGGATTTTTTCCCGCCAGTTAACTTGGCGTGTGATTCTTATGTTATAAAGTCGTTCTTTCCGAAAAAGATTCTCCATCGTCCATCACTATTCTTGACGATAACATCCGTAGGGTTAACGCTGGCGACAGTTCTTAGTGTGACAATCTTTTTCATATTTTTTTTCCCCTCCAACAATAGGCATATAATACATCGATAGGCCTACTATGCATGTGATCTTATAGATTACAGACGTTACTGCTATAGCCTACTAGAACAGATGTATGATAGAGTCATGAGATTCATAACAAAGTACAAACCATAGACTATATAACAAACGAATTGGTTACAGTAACATCATTATTCAAATCACAAAATGTAGAGACATTTCAGAACAGAAGACTAAAAAGTAAAGCAGAAATAATACATAAAACACTGAACTATGACTTAACAATACAAAAACATAACATAATTTCAGAAACACACAAAGATAAAGAAACAATTCTTATTCTGTATATTACGGCGAATTCAACAAGTGATCCTTCTTCCCTAGTGCCGTTATAGCATGGGGCGGATTGTCTGAATCAGCCAGTTCACTAGCATGCACGTGACGTCAAGATTGACACATGGATACGCGTAAGACATAATTATTTTGAATAAATAATTATAATTTTTAAGATGAGGTTAGTTAAGAGATTTATAGTTCTGCAATCTATTTAAGCTCAAAGAGGTCTCGGCGCATTTTAACTATCGTGTGGGTGTCATTTGTCTTTCACAAGTCTTCCTTAAGCCTTGACCGATCTTTTAACTGATAAAGCATTTGTACAAATGCTCCTTCTTCCCTAGTGCTATTAGAGCATGAAAAGTGTTGCCTGAACTAGCCAGAAAAACCAGTGACTTGGTAGAATTTAGGTCATTGGTTAAAAAAAAGAATGTTTGGATGCCTACGTACGTGTGAGTGTATATATATATATGTATACACGTTGGCTAGAAGTTAATGTGGGGAACTGGATTAATGTAGCAAAAAGTACATGGGGAAAAAACCCTAAGCAGTGGAGACAAAAAGAAAAAAAAATGTGTGACTAAGAGGTTTAAAATGTTTAAATGTCATTTAAAGTGTTACTTTAAATGATGGCTGCCTGGTCGTGCGGTTTGCGCGCTGGACTGTCGTTCAGATTTATCGATGGTCCATGGTTCAAACCCTGCCCGCTCCCATCCCCCGTCGTCCTGCGGGAGGTTTGGACTAGGAAGTAATTATCTTCAACTCTGAAGGAACATCCGAAACATGTAAAACATTTTACAAAACAAACATTTTACTTTTACTTATTGATGTTTCTATTCAATTATCTATTGTAAACATTTTCACGGTATATATATATTGAAAGTACTTCATATTTAAAAAAATATTTATTTTTTGCCAGTAAAAAAACAAATGTCGTATGATGAATAACCTGTCCCTGTACAAAGCAATTTATAACGATAAAATGTTATGACAACCTTAATGTATTTATTTCCATTTCCAGTTTTGTAATCATTTTAATTTAAAATGTAACTATTTAATTTCTACCTTTACTAATACAAAATATTTCTTTTGAAAAAAAAAAAAAAAAGCCCAATAAAGAAGCAAATAGCTCAGAGAAGAACAAGCAGGCTTCCGAAATATCATAGAACAAAGTCTTGAGTACCAACAACGGATAACGATCAGTTTTGTAGACTCTAAGAAAGCGTTTGATAGTGTCCACCGAGAATCACTATGGAAAATAGTTAGAGAATACGGCATCCCAGAAAAATTCGTCCAGATCCTACCACACCTATACAGTCAGTCTAGTTGCTGCATTAAAACAGAAGAAGGAACAACCGAGTTTTTTTTACCATCGAGACAGGTGTGAGACAGGGGTGCATCTTATCTCCCGTCCTTTTCCTCCTTGCCATCGACTACATAATGAGAAGAGCAATAAACCAAACTGCCTTTGGTATTCCATGGCGTGAACAAAACCGAATGACAGATTTGGACTTTGCGATGACGTTGCACTACTCGGGGCTACAAATAAATGCATACAAGAAATGACGGAGAGCCTAGATAGAGAGGCATCCAAAATTGGCCTCCGCATAAACTTGGATAAGACTCTAATTTTGCAAGTGGGATATAAGGCTAATGGTGCCCCCGTCAGACTTGGCGAGTCAAAGCTTGAGGAGTTGTACAAGGGTCACTTACTTTGGCAGCATCATAACAAATGCTGGGGATGCCTACCATGATGTAGCTTGCCGAATAGGAAAGGCAGGGAGCATTTTCCAAAGGATGCAGCCTATTTGGACAAGCCAAGCCATTGGACTCGAGACAAAAATACACCTTCTCAACACAATCGTCATTCTAACTGCAACGTATGCATGTGAGACATGGAAGTCATGTGCCAAAATGGAGAAAAGACTAAATGTGGCTCAACAAAAATATGGCTGAGACGGATTTTGGGATTCAGTTACACAGGTCGAGTCTCAAACAAGGAAATCCTATGCCGAACTGGGAGTCGAACACTTAGTTAGGTTGTGACAGAGCGTCGCATGAGGTTTGCGGGACATGTTCTACGACAAAATGAACTACGCATACCAAGAGTTTCGATGACATAGAGGGCAATACGAAGATAGCGTCTTCATGGAGGACCTCAGAACAGTGAACACCAGGTGGGAGGAGGCTTCAGACATTGCAAATGACAGATCTTTATGGAGACAGCTTGCCGCCCAATGCGCCGAGCGCGGGAGGACCTAAGTCTAAGTAAGTAAGATAATCATTACAAGACATCAGTTAGGCCAGGTTCACATCTAACTTTACATTTTCTTTCACCTATCTCTTATCTGCTGGACCGTTGGGGCACCACACAAGATCTGTCAACCTTTTTTCTCCATTCTTCTCTGCCATTTGCCTTTGATAGAACTTCACTATGATATTCTTTCTGAAAATATTGAGACCTGCCTTTTTACCTGCCAGGGTGGACCACTTCGGGGGTTGATTTTGAGTTTGTGTTTCCACACAAACTGTCTTTGTAACCTTGTTTTATGTACTAAGTTACTTTTGCTTTGAGATCGTCCTCTACCCATCTATTTGATGCCCCCCCCCCCCATTCGCCACTTCGGATCAACCATTACTCTCTAGAGATTTAAAGTGAAACCCCGGCATAAATTCTCTACATTCTAACTTTGATGTATACAGACTATCATTTACACATATTTTACAACATTTATTGTTTGACTGTATTTATGTATATCTTTTACCATTCTTTATCTTCACCTATGCCTTAGCCTGTTCCACTCTTGGGACGCCACCCATTTTGTAGGCTGTATCTTTTGAGGAATAAATACTAGCTAATTGGCTACAACAATGAAAACTCTTATCTGACCGTTATTAGCTGGACTGTTAATAGAAGAGTTGATGAGGGAAAGATTTCACACAGTACTGAAGCATTACAAGAAATAATTAGAATCTGAGAAATATTTATGCAGTACACATTTTTTTTTCATATTACTTGTTTTGAAGTTAATTTTTTTAGGCCCAAAATATCCATTGAATAATATATATTAAGACAAAATTATAACTTTTAGGTTATCTTAGTACAGATCTCTCCTTGATTACAAATAAGAAATAAAAAAAAAGTTTCGTTATAAAATATGGCCTATCAGAATAGACTCGTACCCAGAGTCTATGGCTCCGAAAGCTAGCTCTCTACGTTAGTACTATACGGCTGTTACACATTTAACAAAATCGAGGTTATTTAAACATATAAATACTTTGAATTCAAGTTCCTTTGGGATCTATACATTTTTTATGCTTATTTTGCTAATATTTCTTCCAAATCTTGAACTTTTGGGTGAATTACAACATTTTATATCACTTTAAACATTATTAATAAGAGAAAAGACAATTATTAATACGAGAATTATAGTTGACCTATAAAGTTTTAAATATATTAATGTTTATATAAATTAAAAATAGATGGCAGCTTTTCAATTAGTTATCAGTCTTTGAAGGAGAGATCCTTCGATATTTTATTTTCGTTATACAACCACATAGAGAACTCTTTAGATGCTTTGATAACACAATTTTGCATATCTCTTTACAATTGTTTCAAATAGAAAATAGTCAAAATAAATCAAATTAATATTCATATTTTAGATTCTTGCATTCACCTGGAGCCAATGGAACCTTTGAGATGGAATGGTAAAACTGATGGGTATTTAACATATTAAGTTTGTGCATTCAACTGTCAATGTATGGAATTAATGCAGTGCTAAATGCTTGATTTAAAATTGGCTAGAAAGTCTTATAAAAGATCAGGAAATGTTCTTGTAGACCATGACCCCCCCCCCTTTGCCAAATTTTGCCACTACGACCAGGTTTCGACACATTTAACGCTCCTTTGAGATCCCTTGGGAAGAGGTGTGATGGTTTTCGTCGCTCTGTAATAGACACTGCCTTGTTTTTGACTATTCAGCTTCACATAAAGATGGGATTATCATGACAAACTGAAGGGATTATCAAGACAAATTGAAGGGATTATCATGACAAACTGAATTTCTCTGGTACATTTAAAGTCACATAAAAAAAAATTATCTAAATACAAAGTTCACATTAACAACTGAAAACAACAACAACATTGGTCTTGTCTAATTCAAGCTTTTTGTGTCACACTTGAGTAGATTTATTGATACTATTGACACATAATTGACAGTGACAAATATTCAGCAAAATGTTGATATATGTAGGTCTATACATAATATGTGCCAGTATTTTGGACATTAGGATGAGTAGCTTCACAGGTGTCAGTCTTAATGAAAGATATAACTTAATCAAACAAAAATGTTTCAAAATTGGTTAACATTTAAAAAAAAGAGCTACAAAACAAAAAAAAAAGTTATTTATTAACACAAAGCATTGGATAAAACATTTTAAAAAATTCTATGCCTCATTTTATTGAAATTTGAATATTCATCATCATTTGTCCCTTGACTTTCATTGTAGGGGTTGACGGTTCGCGTAATTTGAATATTACTAAAGGATATATAACAATGTATTAATTCAGTCATAGGGAGAGTACATTTCTAAAATAGAAAGAGAACGAAACTTGTCAAGATGGAAAGGTACGTGGAAAAATTAGTTCGTTGTCATTTGCCAATTTCCTTCTTTATGGTCTGTAGTCTGAGAGTCTGATGTTATATGCCTCTATGGCTGGTAGTTGGACAAACAGTTGCAGTAGGACCCCCCATCAGATTATATGTTTTGGCTTCACACCCTCTGCTGCCTCCATTTTGTATTGGCTTGGCGACAAACTTGTTCTAGAGCAGTGTTAGGGCGTGTGGCACAAGGGGCACAAGTAGAATTGCAAGACCTTTACAAGAAATCAAAACGCAGTGCTCGTTCTTGACTTGCAAGTTTGTAACGTTCTTTCAGGAATGAAGATCATTTCGTCGTGACCTTCGTGATTGAAGTCGACCTTACCTAGATGAAGCGGCGCCTTCGACATAGTCACGGAGGTCACGGACAGCAGGGGGATAACACAGGGTTCGGTACTAACCTGATGACTGTCAACACATAGCCAGACGAGCATATACACACTTATTATCGCGGGATTTTGTAAAGTGAACACATATTTTAATGTTTATATCCCATACTTTTATTTTCAAAACAAAATGTGTTTAAGAATGTTGTATAGAGACTAACAGAATATAAATTAATATATGTACAAAGGCTAATGATGGTTTTATTTTCAGCATTTGATTGGTCTAGATAAGAGATAAGAACAGAAACTGCGAATAGACCCTAGCGCTAGCTTAGTAGCGACTGTAAATAGGCCTTAGCTTGGTATAAACTGTAAATAGGTCCTAGCTCTTGGTAGAAACTGTAAATAGATGCTAGCCTACTATAAACTGTAAATAGATCCCAGCTTACTAGAAACTGTAAATAGGCCTTAGCCTAAACAAACAACTAGCGATCTTAGTTTCGTTTTTTACTGGATAGTGGTCGAATGGTCGACTCAGAAGTAGCGTCAGTTGCAGTGTCCT
This sequence comes from Biomphalaria glabrata, assembly GCF_947242115.1. NCBI lineage: Eukaryota > Metazoa > Mollusca > Gastropoda > Planorbidae > Biomphalaria > Biomphalaria glabrata. The sequence continues at coordinate 35,480,555 of NC_074715.1, read as the reverse complement.
TAGGTTTAAGTTTATTGACTCGAACATTAGACTGGCGTCTTTTTGTATCTAAGGAGAAACAAAAGAAATATTTCATTATATATAATCCCTTTCAAAGTGTTGCATTATAATATCATCTGTGTATGCAAAATCTTAAAAGTAAAAAACATATCTTTAGCAATAAGTATAATTTCACAGTGTATTTATTGTTTGAGGCCATAACCATTTAAAAAAAATCAGAACGCTTCTATCATACAGTCATATGCAATTTTTATACTAAAGTTAATTACATTTTTCTGTTGTTTTTTTTTTAAATGTTCATTGATTTAATCAAGTTCTTGTTCCAAAGACATCTCTATAGTACAGTAAGCGCTAAAAAGAGAAAGCGCTAAGGAGAAATGTAAGAAAATGAAGAGGAAGACTGGAAAAGATTTGGAAATCTCTAGGAGTTTTATTGAAAGATCCCAGTTGTCGACCAAACTGTCACTACACTGTTCCTTGACAATCAACATTGCGTGTTGTACTACACGCATTACACCCAGATCTATTTTTTAAATTTGATTCTGCACAGCCCTTCCCTCCCCCTCCTCCCCCCAAAAAAGAAGATTTATTTGATTTTTACGATTCTTTTTTTTAGTTTGCACTCTCTTCGTGAGTATATTTGTTGTAATTATTATCATTTTTTTTTGCAGGTGATTTCATTTTATACATTTTAGTTTTGTCAACAGTCCTAGTCTAAATACATATGTGACATCTAAAATTTTGAATTCAGTCCAACGCTAAGCGTAGCCCAGGTTAGAAACATTATTGTATTAAAACCTTCTCATCAGCCTTATTGAAATGTAAAATAAAATACACGAATATCTGTAATTTTCTCACGATATATTTCAACTGTGAAAATATTGACTAGTATTTTAATGTCCTTACGATTGGGTTAGCCCCCACTTTTAACGTATATATTGGCCTATTTGGGAGAGGGGAGAATCTGATATGTCTGTAAGAAAAACTGTAAAGATAAATTACTCTAGGTGTGAAATAATTTAGAATTTAAGGAAATAATGGCTGAGAAATTATAGACATATATTCTATCGTCACCTAATATGCTTTTTTTTGACTAGGGGAAATAACTTCGAATCAGTACCAGCATAGTTAGAATTTCTAGAGTTAACGCTCTGTTGTCTGCCAGTTTTTTTCTCTTTATCATCCCCATCAATCTCATCCAAAGGAGTTGATTGCTCCTGATCTGAGCCTGAGAGTTGTTCAGCAGCTTTGGCAGTTCTCCATGACGGAGAACACTGATGTTCATACACCTGGAGGCAGAAGACAAGACAGAAATGTCAACTGAATTAAATCAATGGATATCACATTTAGCGTACATCGTTGTATATATATATATATATATATATATATATATATATATATATATATATATATATATATATATATATATATATATATATATATATATAATTTGTTATATCACAAATCGCACTTTTTATGACCAATGTATGCAACTCAACATTGAAACTTAGAAAATGTAATGAATGCAAGGGATAAATCCCGAAAAAACCATAACTAGGTTACTATTTATAGGGATAGATAACACTGACGAAATCGCTTCTACATACTGTGGATAACGGAAGAAAGATCTAAAATATGCATATGATTCTCCTCATTTGAAGTATTTGAAGAATCGTAAATCTTAAGAAGCTGCATCTAGAATAATCTAGATCTATGTATTTCAGGAAATATTTGGTATTTGCTGGTCAATTGCACACAAGGGTTCAGGATTTGCTGTAGTAATTAATAGCTCCAGATCAACAACAATATGTTAGATAGCTAGTTGAGTTAGTTGGGTTGCGCACCTTGTTAGACCGACAGTGAACGTACATTTTATAGTGACGACATAGACTTTGGGTTAGAGATTAGAATAGACTTTTATTAATCAGTTACTGCTAGACTCTTGAGGGGCAAACATCGCTGTTAGTGACGGACTGTGGCCCATTCTGTATTAAACATTGTTTGAAGTTCACCTCGAGTCAACTTGGTCATTGAGTCTGTGTTCCTGTTGGTATCTGTTCATTATATGTAATGTGATGCTGATGTGTCGAGCTTGCAAATAGTAATTCATCTCACAAGGTACGCACGCACTTAGTATGATTTAACAATAAAACAACACAAGATACTGAAATTTCACTAAGAGAACTAGACGAATTACAGAAATAAGAATCAAATTGGAGAATGTCTTTCCATAAAAAATGCCAATTGTAAAGAGCAATATTCATGGTAAGCCAGTTTCACAGCCTAAAAACTCAAAATATTTAGGTGTTAAATTAAAAGTTATCACGGAATCCCCTAATGGACGAAATTATTTACAAATTTGAATAAACCATAAGGGTTTATTAAATACATTTTTACACATTAAACATGAGCATAAAACAAAAATACCATTTTACCTTCGTTAGACCAATATTAGATTTGCGTCCTCTATTTGGGATACCTCAACTCAAGAAAACATTAAGAAAACAGAACAGACGTATATTGTGGCCGTGGGATTTATAACAAACAAATATTCCCATTCACCAATAGTAACATCACTAAATTTAGAGACACTTCAGTAAAGAAGACTTAAAGTAAAGTAGCAATAATACTTCAAACACTGAACCAAAACCAAAAACACAACCTAATAAAAATGGTCAGAAAGAGATAAAGATAAAGGCAGATTTTTAATCCATATGCTAGGACAAATTTGTACAATTCCTCCTTTTTCCCTAGTGCCATTAAAGCATGGAACGTTATGTCCATATCAGGAAAGCCAATGACTTAGCAGAGTTGAAGTTTCAGATTAACATACACGACTAGATTAACACACGGATACGCGTAGGACAAAACGAATGTTTATAATTGATAAGATAAAGCACGATAACTAATGAGAACACTTGTAACTCGAAGTGTCATTTTCATCATGCAAACTTAAAACAAGATAAGAAAGGGCGTTAATGTTTTTTTCTTAACTCGAAGAGGACCCCTTGAATCTCTTTGTTTTGTTAGAAGATAAAAAAAGGCAGGTTTTTGATATTTTTGAGAATGAAAAACATGAAGGTGAAAAAAAGTTTTAAATAGCATTTTTAGCCTTTTTTGATAATAGACTAATAGGAACCTTATAGTAGTTATTCTTAATATAAAAAATTAAGCGTACTTTTAAAAAACAAACAGTTTACGCTCATATGATGACTCTTCTAATTAGAGGTAACAATAATCACAGTTCTATCTTCTTTAACATAGAATTTTAAACTTTCTTCCATGCGATGATATCAGCAAGAGAAATAATGACCGCAATCTGACACTGCAGGATGTCCTGTTTGTCGCCTGCTTTAAAATGACCGAGTTGAAAGATGAAGATATTGTTTTACATGTAAATTGACAGTTCATTGCTACCACTGCGCACTTCGTAGTGTGTGCATTAGGCGAACTGACAATTAAACTGTGTTAAAAAATGCTAATATGTATGTACATAAAATGTGTACATTTCATTTTTGTGTGATATGCGTGCATTTGCTCCTGAGTTATTGCTTTGCCCACTACCATCCCCTGCTACCATCCTCAGCTACCATCGCCTGCCGTCTTGCACGAGGTCAGGACTTAGACGTAATAATCTTCACTTCTGAAGGTACGAACGAAGTAAATTTTTTTTTTAAAGACAATACCTTTACCTATACCTATCCCTTAGTGACTCTATTGGACCGTTGGGGCACCATGCAAGACTCGTCCATAAGACAAGAAGTTATCTTTTCTCTGTCAAAACGCACGTTTAATAATAGTTTTAAACAAATAAATTAAATTGAGTAATATAAATATTTTACTTAAAAATGTTGCGAAAATTAATGAGCAAAATCTAAGATTCTATAGCCTATGGTGTAACCGCTCTAATATAAGACTGCTGTAACCGCTATACTATAAGACTGCTGTAACCGCTATACTATAAGACTGCTGTAACCGCTATACTATAAGACTGGTGTAACTGCTCTACTATAAGACCTTTAAACCTGTCTTTAAACAAAGACGTATACAAATGACATTTTAATAATACATTTAATAAAATAAGAACATAAAAGTTTGCTTATAGAAGATCACAAGATCGTTTCGACTAGTTTAAGCTAGAAACAGGCGATTGTAAAATTTTATTTTCAATAGCCTTAAAGAATAAAATGTGACGAACACGCAGTCGGACAGACACCACAAATCCAATAGCACCTTTTCCTTTTCCGAGGACCACTAAATATAATCTTCTAAAACACTGCTTTAGTTTTTTGATCTAAACGTGACAAACAGGCGGACAGCATAAACCAGTAGTGGCTTTTTCCTTTTTGCTGCCAACTAAAAATAACTGTTTAAATACACTGCCATAAAAAAAAATTGGTTGACTTTCTATTTATAGAAAGACACTTTGTTTTAAAAAGAAATGGTTCCACTGTCTTGTTAGAACATTATTACCATATGGATGATTATAAATCAATGCCAGGATGTGATCCAATACAGAAGGAAAGAAGTTTCTATTTACTAAATAAAGCCTTCGATTTTTCGTTTTTCTTTGTCCTGCTCTATAAAAAACAAACGATGCTGTGAAGGGCGCATTGAATGGCTCTCAACATTTTTCATGTGCCAATGACATTCAAAGAAAATAAAGAAAAAGCTTTGGCTAATTATAAGGTTTCGCTAAAATGTATGGGAGCACGTCCGTGATAGAATTACCTGAAATAAAACTTTCAGTTGATTTCTCCAGTCTTCGGCTCCTGTCGTCTGCTGGGACTGGCTACTGTTGCTGCTAGAATCAGTCCAATTGCTACGATACGTGGTGTCGTGCAGACTCACAGGTTCTACGCTGCTTGGGTCATAAGGCACGCGGACCAGCCGGAAAACGTACTCTGGAGTGTTCCGGAAATCTTCACGGGGTGCGCAAAAGATCAATTCCTCGTCTCTTTTATAGTCTTTACAACTGGAAGAACTACCAGACTTTCTGTGGACATAGTTATCTTGAGTTTAAGTCGAGCGACATATTTGATTTGAATCATGTGATAGTGATTATCTGGAGATAAAACATCAACCAATACCACTCCAATTCAGCGTTTCCCAATGTACTATTTACATACAGCGCTGGAAATGCACATAGCTATTTTATGAAAAAAAAGAAAAATAGTAGCTACAAAACAAACAAACTAAAAAATATGTTTACTTTTATATTATTTTGAATTGTGGGATTTATAGGACGCCTTTGAGTCCATCCAGCTCTAATGGGCACCTGACATTGGTTGGGGAAGGTAAGGGCGGTTGGTCGTTGAGTTGGTCACATACCAGCCTCGTTATGCGTCAACCATAGAAACAGACGACCATTACATCATCTTCTTTATATATCGCAATGTTTCACAGATTTCAACTAAAAAAGTTGTGGAGGACGATTACTTAGAGCTTTAGCCCAAGATAATTAGGCCTACTAAAAATGAAAGCAAAATTAAAGACATCTTCATAGTTGCGGTGACATCAGCCCTTAGCACCACAAGTCCAATGGTCTAATGTAGGTAAAGTTCAGTTATTTGGCCAATGTGTCGGCCATTATAATGTGGACTTCATATCGTCAGCCCAGTAATTTGTTCAGACTTGAAAAAAACTTTCATGGTCTTTTTTTTAGTAAACGTAAGGCATTCTGAATCGCCCCTATTTGTTTTTTTACTTCATTAAGTATTTGACTATAAGTAAAGTACGTGTGGTGTAGATTTTTAATTGCTTTGCAAAGAAACTTATATAACAGCAATAAAAAGATACTAATGATGCTTTACCTTGTATTGATTTGCATTGATTTGGTACTGGACCTAACTGGGTCATCGAATACGTCGATACATGCAGCTCTAAAGTGACGAGAAGGGAAGGCTGCTGTTTTGGGTCTTAGAACTCTTTCCGAGTGTCTTTCTGGACCTGATTCAACCCCATTCATTACCGAGTCGGCGAAGCGTACGTCCTTGATAAGGTTTCCGGTTTGTTTGGCAGCCAGCTCTTCCTGAATCACCTGAGTGCAGGGGACGTGCCCGGACAGTAGTGCCTCGTCCAATGCCGTTCTGCCTCGATGATTGCGCTTACTTAGACTAATCCGGTATCTTTTGAAGCTCTGAATCAGGAGCTGAGCAATAGCCACATTGCCGGACATAGCTGCGTAATGAAGGGGGGTGTTGCCCACGTAGTCTGCCTGGTTAAGATCGAAGTCGACGGCTTTAAGCAGGATACGAACTAGCTTGACTCTCTCGTAGATGCAGGCGTAGTGGAGTACGTTCCTCTCGAGACAGTCTCTCTGCGACATGTCTGCACCGTGTTCGATCAGCGTCATGGCGATGCTGGCGCCCCAATCTGGGGGTTGCATAAACGCACAAAGCAGGAGAGGTGTTCTGCCGTTCTCATCTCTTGATTCGAGGTCAAGGCCAGTGGAAATAAGAGCTCTGACTTGGTGTAAATACCCAAACTTAATGATGTCACTCAGCGAGCAAGCAGGACCCCTCAGGGCATGAGCAGTTCTTGGGCGCATTATCTTTGAGTTTTCAACATTTCTTACTTTATATGTTCCTATTTTCAGTGCCAGCTACTGAAGTGAAAGTGAAATCTCCAAAAGTATCGAATGCTAACAAACTCTACATCCCAGATGATTTTTGCTTTGCAATTGAAGACACTGTAAAATATAAACATTCAAAATTCATCTGTTAATAGTATTAAAAATTAGTAGATCGATAACTATTTAAAAAAAAATAGTTCGATGCTTTAGTCGCCACTTTGTTTTCATGTTCTAAAAAACCACAACAAACAAATGTGACATATCAAGCTAACTCTGCCCTGAGACTAGGATCTTATTTTCTAAATGCCTTGTTTGATGCATAATATTGTGTATTTACTTTATATTTTGTAGTTGTTTGTCAACTCAGTGCTATCAATAAGTTTAGGAGGATAGAAGATGGATATCAATTGTCAATCTCGAGTGTAAACAACGACTGGGGATTTCATACTAAAATCAACATATATTTATATGTATATGTATATGTGTGTGTGTGTGTGTGAGTGTGTGCGCGCGCGTGCTTGTCCACATATTATTTGTACGTTGCAACTTCGCACGGAACTTAATCTCTATCTTTTGTCTGAAATCGGAATCAAAATAAATGAGTCAATTATTGTTCAAAGGATTTAAATTTTCTTCCATAATGTTGTTCTTTTCTTGACGTTTCCTTTCATCAACAATATTGGGAAGAGATTAAAAGATTAAGAAGATTCAATGTTAATGTAATGAATGTCAGCTACCTAATGTCATGTGGTGCTAAGGGCTGATGTCACCGCAACATTAATCTTGTTTAGTTATATCTTTGTTTGGGAGATTTATTTTCTGTAGAGGATTACAAATGTTTCCAAGATTAAGCTCAATTAAAATTATTTAATATAACGATAGTTGGACTAGTTGGATTGCACTTTCTATACCAACATAAGAAGATAAAACTAGGATTGTATCCTCATTTATACTCAAATTAATCATTAATGCTATTTTGTATTTAAAGAAAAGAACACAGCAAGTACCAAGTTACGAAGTTACCAAGCTTAAAAGTTACCAAGCTATGAAGTTATCAAGCTACAAAGTTACCAAGCTACAAAGTTACCAAGCTACAAAGTTACCAAGCTACAAAGTTACCAAGCTACGAAGTAACCAAGTTACATAGTTACCAAGTTATGAAGTTACCAAGTTATGAAGTTACCAAGTTATGAAGTTACCAAGTTATGAAGTTACCAAGTTATGAAGTTACCAAGCTACAAAGTTACCAAGCTACAAAGTTACCAAGCTACAAAGTTACCAAGCTACAAAGTTACCAAGCTACAAAGTTACCAAGCTACGAAGTAACCAAGTTACATAGTTACCAAGTTATGAAGTTACCAAGTTATGAAGTTACCAAGTTATGAAGTTACCAAGTTATGAAGTTACCAAGTTATGAAGTTACCAAGTTATGAAGTTACCAAGTTATGAAGTTACCAAGTTATGAAGTTACCAAGTTATGAAGTTACCAAGTTAAGAAGTAAGGTTTTCAAAGCTAAATGTAATGTAAAACGGTCTGCACTTGTTGTATACGGTGAAATGAGCTGTTCAGAATGTCCAACCACACACTTCATGAAACTATTGTGGAGACAAGAAATAACTTGAGATTCCTTGACATAGCTTTATTTAACTTTGCTACCAAGACATGAAACAACTTGAGATCACTTGACAAAGCTTCATGTAACTGTAACCAAGACAAGAAATAATGAAGACTTGCATTTCTTCGATCATTTCAAGAAAGAAAGAAAAAAACTTCCTATGGACAATTTCTTTTTATTTGAAACCATTCTTCTTTTATTATTGCCGTTTTTATTTTTCCGGTTGTTGTTTTGAACCGTTCTTCTTTTTTTTTTTTTTTTTGGATTCGGTTGTATTTCTAAGCTGTTCAAACGGAGACTTGAGCAGGATTTTAATGTGTACTTGTATTGATAACAATCTTTATAATAACACAAAACAAATATGTAAGAAATAAAATATGATTACAATTATAAGACCCAAAAATGTTTTCAAGCAAAAAAAAATATTTTTAAAAAGAAATTTTAAACACCTCATTATAAATATTATTAGTTCTGGAAATTTTTATTTGCCTCTTTTTTCGAGGGGGGGGGGTTGTATATTCTTATAAGAACAAGAAGAGGATTGAGTTGATTGACAGTTTCTTCTTTTTTCTTTGCTTATATATATATATATAAGCAAAGAAAACGAACATTGGGATAATCAGCGTACGCAAAACATTGTAATAATACATCTCAAACAACATGCCTAATATAGTATAAATTGACTCAAATCACTTTATCTCTTGTCTCTTCATATTTACAAGTTGTACTATTAGCTTTACACCATAGACTTATATATTATATCTAGACTGGAAACCGGAAATAAATTCTTATCCGCGACTGATCGATTCACAGACCTATACATATATAGATTTTTATGTACGTAAACTCTTTTTTTTAGGCTCTAAGGGGAGTCGCCACAATCAATCTTTTCTGTCTTAGAAAAGTAATGATCTTTAGTTTTCAAAGTTTAGAAATAATGCAAAATCATTTCTCAGATATTCACGCAAATATATGAAACAAAGCCATTTCCTGTTTGTTTCCATTGAGATAATGTTTCAAAAATCCTAGATGGAAATAATTCATGTTGATTTGAATCATCTTATGTACATTTAAATAGATTGATTACCTAGATCTTTCTAGATTATGTATCTAAAAATTGCAAAATAATAATTATGAGACGAGAGTACTCTTATTTTTTATGTTCAATTACTAGATCTAGATCTAAAAATTAAATTATATGTTACATAGGTTAGTGTTGAAAAACAAACAAACTATACTTTTAACTACTTTACAAAACAACGCCTTGATCCAACTTTCTAAAAAAATTTCACATTATTTTAGTGCTAAAAAATCTCCATGTCCAGTCTAGATCTAGTCTATCTATATATCAGTCTATGCTTTACACTTTCTTCCTGGTTGGAAATAGGAGAAAGCTATGATTGTAAAATACAAAGTTGAATCGTTGATTTGAAACAAATAATTCACACCTAGTAGGCTAACTAGTGTATGGCAATGTCAATGTTTGCCATTCGATTCAGGATGACTGCAGTGTTTCATATGAGTGCTTTTAATGTATTAGTACAACATTGATAGCATACATGACGTATTTAAAACTTTATTCTCGAAAATTTCCCAAATTCATGTAATTAATTTATTTGAACATTAAAAAAAAATCCCTCCTGCTGTTTAGACCGTGTTTTCCATTTCAATTCATACAACACCGTGTGCATCAATGCACTCCAGCTATTTAATACCGCCTGTAAATAAACAGTAATGAAATGTGCACACTTTCACGTCTTGGTCCTGAAGTTTGTAATGACTAACCTCCACTGTGGTTTGGGCATAGAATTCAGCTGTCACCGGCTAGTTGGCTTAGACTGAACTTTGTACTTCTAATTTAATTTTGGGTTGTGCATATTTCAAATCCCTGAGATTTAAGAGGACATTTCGTAGAGCCCATTCGAAGTCGCTTTCAGACTGACAATAAGTTGATGGTATCGATTTAGAGAGCCTCGTTTTGGATGGGCTAGACACAAAAATCGCTCCGTCTATTTCCCCTTTCTCTCTTCTCCTTTCCCTTCTATGCTTTTTTTTCTGTGTTAAATTTTCTCTCTCTCTCTCTCTCATTTGAGCATACACACACACACACACTAAGAAGAAAAGAAAACAGGATCGATAATTCAATAAAAATATAAGTTAAGAAATAGAGTGGAGTGAAGTAAATCGTGAAACAAAGGTGCTGGGGAATGAAGTTGCTTCCCTTATTCATCGGCACATAACTCTCAACGATTCATTATAACAACGCATATTCTAAAGATGTCTCTCTTAAAAACAGTTGAATGCGTCTTAACAATTTAATGCAGTGATTTCACAAAACGCTTAGAATCAATGTAGCCTACGTCCCCCCTCCCCCTAACTAGCAGGACACTTAATGCAAAGAAACGCTTTCATAATCTTTCGCATTTATTGATTTAAAAAAAAAAACGAAGAGCGGAGTAAAATCCATTAGTTTAATTATTTCTAACGTCGAGTTATGCTAGCCCAAATCCTGTCTGGATGTTTCAAGGCATGTCCGGAAAGTAGTTACAGACGTAGACTCCAGTAAGAATATTTATTTTGTACATAAGGACTTTTATACCTTCATGCAATACTGAAAATGATCGCTAGAGTTACGCATAAATTATAAACCTACATTCAGGTCACTAGCGGATCCAGAACTTTGGAGTGGGGGGGGGCGATTTTTTTCCAAACCCTAACCCTAACGCCCAGTAAACCCTAACCCTATGCATAAACGTGCATACAGCGCGCGCGCGCGCGCGCACACACAGACACGCACACACACACGCACACACACACACACACACATATATATATAAATATGAGAATAAAAAAAGCAGCATTTCTCAACCTTCGGCGAAAAACAAAACAACTGGGGCAGCGCTATAAGGTTCTCTGGTGAAGTTCGGGGCGAAGCCCCGACGCCATAAGCGTTTTCCTGCTTTTTTCACTGCAGAAACGCATTCTCCTGACAAGTACAGCTCATTATTCATCAATGGAGTTCGGGGCGAAGCCCCGACGCCATAAGCGTTTTCTTGCTTTTTTGACTGCAGAAACGCATTCTCCTGACAAGTACAGCTCATTATTCATCAATGGAGTTCGGGGCGAAGCCCCGACGCCATAAGCGTTTTCTTGCTTTTTTGACTGCAGAAACGCATTCTCCTGACAAGTACAGCTCATTCTTCACAATGTAGTTCGGGGCGAAGCCCCGACGCCAAAAGCGTTTTCTTGCTTTTTTCACTGCAGAAACGCATTCTCCTGACAAGTACAGCTCATTATTCATCAATGGAGATCGGGGCCAAGCCCCGACGCCATAAGCGTTTTCTTGCTTTTTTCACTGCAGAAACGCATTCTCCTGACAAGTACAGCTCATTATTCATCAATGGAGTTCGGGGCCAAGCCCCGACGCAAAAAGCGTTTTATTGCATTCTTCATTGCAGAAACGCATTCTCCTGACATCTACAACTCATTACCCATAAATAAAGTTCGGGGCGAAGCCCCGACGCCAAAAGCATTTTCTTGCATTCTTCTGACCTGAACGCATTCTCCTGACCTGAAGCTCATTATTCATACTATTAAAAAACGACCTTTCGAATAATGTTGTACTTGAAAAATATTATAATTTGAATTTATAGACCCATAATACATTGCAAATAAAACCGATTTGTTCCTTGAAAAGATAGGATACCCCACGTATTTAGATTTTTGCTTTGAGGATCGCCGCCGAAAAAAAACTCATTCGATAAATAGTATTCAGGAAGACTCTAGCATAAATTGTGAGTTATAGTCCCAAATATCAGAAAAATATCAGATTGAGTAAAGGTTGGGAAAAGGCGACTATGAAAACGTTATTTGAGTTTAGAACTCATCTCAATCATGACTCTTATACTGAAAAATTTCGTTTGAATTCTAACTTTTCCAATGCAAAGTCTTTCTTAAAATACTTATGATAACTTTATGTGAAATTACAAAAACTCTGTCTGGAAATGGGAATGGCGGTAGAGTGAAAACGATTAATCCTCGCTCCTTTACTAATTTCTGCTAAAGATTGCATTTGGCATTAAAGAATAGGTATGGGGCGACTCGATATAAGAATTTAATTTATAGTATATATAAATTATATTAGTGACAGATTTTTTTAATTTTGTAATTTCTTAACTATAATACAAAAAGAAAAAGTATTGATTTGTCCGATGGGGGAAATGCGATTCCATGTATCGCCCCTCCCACCTGGTACAACCCTTTTTCATTTAAATTTACTAATGATACAATTTGAGAATAGAGTGTGGTACGACATATTTACAATGGGTCACATATCAATACGTAGTTTATATTATATAGATATTCAACTACTTTTATTCACAAACTATGATTCTCCACAAAAATAGGACCGCCCCCCCCAGCACTCAGAGGGCTAGAGTGGGGAGGGCAGTAAATGCAATCGCCCCCCCCTCACCCCACCGAATCGGCCAAAATACCAGAAAGGGAGCGACATAATATAAAATTTATATATTAATTCAACTAATTTTGTTCACAAACTATGATTTCTCAATTAAAACGGACCGCCCCCCCCACTCAAAGGGTTTAGGTGGGAAGGGGCAGAAGAGGTATTCGTCCCCTCCCCCCACCAATCGGCAAACAGGGAACGACATAATATAAAGATCGGTTAAAATATCAATAACAAGTTACAAAGATATAGATATTTAATTGATTTTGTTAGCAGGCTGTGATTTCTACCAATAAATTGGACCGCCCCCCCCACTCGAAAGTTAAGGGGGGGGGCGGGATTGATACCATCATCCCCTCCCGACCCCACCAAATCTGCCAACATACTAGAGGGGGGGGCGAAATAATCTAAAAATAGGTTGAAATATAAATAATTAGTATATATTTTTAACATAAGTAATAAATTCGTATACAAATTGTGTAAATCCTATACTAAAGTTCGTCCGCCCCCCGGGGGGGGGGTCGGCCGAGTGGGGGGGGGGGGGCGATCGCCCCTACCGCCCCCCCCCCCTTGATCCGCCAGTGATTCAGGTAGTAGTAAGATTACTTTATGAAATAGTTTTTATGAATCAGTAAAGTAAGCAACCAGTTGACCTACTTTAAGCAACCAGTTGACCAACTTTAATCAATCGACAGTTTAAAAATTTCAGTTGTTAAAGCAGTCATGTTTATGTCGGCAAGACTCCAGCAGTGATATAACCTTCTAATAATAATCAATAGCACTTGTTATGGTCGACACACTTAGAGAATGAACTTTTTTTTTATATCGAATGCGTCACTTCCTGAAGTAAAACTCTTTAAATGCAAATCTTGAAACTATTCTGGTTGAATAGTAAGCTTCCGTTGAGATTCTCCATCACGAGGTTAGTTTCTATTTACAGAACTTAAGACGTATCAGGACTATCTCAATGACCCAACCAAAAGTGGGCCTGTTCTAGCGATGGTGAGACCCTCAAAGACTTTATAGAATTTTGACATATCATAAATAATATAAAAGACAAAAAAAAACAAGAAAAAAAAAAAACTGGCATGATTTATGTAAAATACATTTTAAAAAGGTAATTGAAAAGCCTAACAAAAAATCTTATAGACTCTGGTCACGTGTTCTGCAATCCTGTGCCAGATGCTAAAACGAAGTTGAGCCAATCAAGTTCAGTTTTATTTTAATCTTTGCCTTTGTTATTACGAAGATGTCTTTATATCTCGTTACAAAGTGAAACTGTTTTTTTTTTTTTTACTATTAAGCGAGTCTGTTTTGATAATGTAGTTTTTAATTACTTCAGATCACATAAGCTGCACTATTAGTATACAAAGAACTTCATAAGCCGACGTCTTGATTATGACAAAGGTAAAGACAGTTTGGCAGGCTATGGAAATAAAAAGACCTTTTTGGGAGAATAAACAGAACATCGACATCTATAAAGAAACGAAGGTCTTCACCAGCCCTAAAGCCCTACCATAGATTGAAGGATGCCACCTATTAGCAGCTCTACTTTGCTGTCACCAGAACAAAGTATAAACCAGAAATGTTTGCCAGAATTGCATAAACCGCCTTTATGCAAGTCAAAAAGCTTATTGGTGATTTGAGCAGCGTTATCAAAACTAAAGAAATATAGACGGTGTGTGTAGACGGTGTGTGTAGACGGTGTGTGTGTAGACGGTGTGTGTGTAGACGGTGTGTGTAGAAGGTGTGTGTAGAGGACGAGTGTGTGTGTAGAAGGTGTGTGTAGACGGGTGTGTGTAGACGAGTGTGTGTAGACGGTGTGTGTACTAGAACCAACAGAACTCAGTGGCAAGCGGGAGAAAACAAGGAAAACAAAAAAAAAAAAAAAGAAAAAAGGTATATGGCTCTAGGGTCGAGCTGGACAGTACTACTGATGTTAAGTTATGAAAGCGTTAACATTGGTGCACCAACGGCTCTCATAACCATGCAAAAAGAAAGTATTAAGCTAATAACTTTTACACAATCGTTTTCGATCTATTTAAAATACAATGTATTTAGAAGATGTTAAAATTACTTTTTGTTTTTACATGTCATAAAATACTAAATGTTGAAGAATGTGATAAAGCTTTTTTTTTCCTCATTTCTAATAAGTGTCTGTAATAGTATGACCCGTGGAAGTGTCCAACGTAGGCATATTTACAATTAAGCACAATACGGATTGACAAAATATTTATCGAAATCAGAATTAACAAGGTTACAAAGACAGTTTGTGTGGAAACCCAGGCAGGTAAAAAGGAAGGCTTCAATATTTTCAGAAAGAACATCAGAATGAAATTCTATCAAAGGCAAATAACATAGAAGAATGGAGAAAGAAGGTTGACAGATATTGTGTGGTGCCCCAACGGTCCAGCAGACCAATGGGTAGGTAAAAGTGAAGGAGACGTTAGATGTGTACCTGGCCTAACTAATGTCATATTATGATTATATCTAATTGATCTAATTGTTCTGTAAAGGGTCAATCTCTTATTCAAAGCCTCAGGAAAAAAACAAACATTTCCTTAAAAAAAATAAATTTTCCTCTTCCTTTAGTGCGAGACACTAAGAGGTGCTACAGTTCACACGATAACATGAAAAACTACTTATTAATTGTTGTTTTAAATTCCACTTATATGCATACTAAATAGAGACTTTTTCTCTTTATAAAAAAGTAAACATTTTTTTTTGTAAATGTAGTAGTTAGTAAGACAGAACTTACTTAACTTAGCAATACAATTGTAAAAAAATTATTTTTTTTGACAAAAAATCTAAAACAGTTTGAATAAATGTGTTAAAAATATGGTAAATGGTTATCTCCCTTACTAAATAGCCTCCCGAATTTGTTACTATTAATAGTGAATAGTTGTCAAAATGGTGTATTTTTTTTAAAAAAAAGCTTGCATAATTGATTTTAAAAATTAAATTTTTCGCTTACAGAAAAGAAAAAAATAGCCATTGCATCAGAACTTTGAATGGTCTAAAATATCATGATGTCGGATTTTCAATATCTTTTCTAATTTACGAGATCTAAACGGGAGGGACGGACGGACAGTCAGACCACACAAAACCTATTGCGTCTATTCCCCTTTCGGGGGCCGCTAAAAAAATGAATCTAGTGTATTTTTTAAAGCATAAACTACTCTAGTGTATTGACTACATTTTGTTTACTTACTGTTTAAACTCTTATAGAATGATCAATAACTTCACTGTTGAAACATATTCCTTTAAATTTGAAGATAAACAAATTTTAGATTTAGAGCCCTTCGAAATGTGTGTAACAAGACCAAATGAAAACTGGACAGCTAAAGGGAGCCTATAGATTGTATATAACGCTTGTAGACTAGATTTTAGTCCCGTTGTCAAACAGCATTATCACAGTAACGTTTCTCCACCCGCTCCATTGGTTCAGCGAAGAGAAAATAGGTCTGGTCCGAAGATTTATAATAGAAAGAGCTAGGAACGAAACGTCTCATTTCAATCGGCTTAGAATCACAAGAAATCGATGAAAAGAAAAAAAAGATTTGTATGGAACAAAATCGGTTGAGCCTCCTGAAGCGTACCTGGCCATTCAAGATTGCTTTCTACGATTTTGTTTGCCGGGTGGGGCGAAGCTAATAAACAGATAAGGTTATTTTAGCTAGGTCAGTGTCTTTGGGTGCATCGACAATCTATGGAGTTGATCAGTGTTGGTGTTGACACATTAGGCTTTTTTATGGTTTACCCTTCCCCTCCCCATTACCAACATCGCATTGAACGTATCAAGTCACAGAAGGTTTGGCTGCTTTATCGTTTGAAATATTGACTATTGCTAGCGCTCCGATGATTCAATACTGGCGAATGGGTGACGTCCTATATTCAGAACGAGTCTAAAAGCTTTTAGTCTAATGTACTTACTTGGATCTAATTTAGAGACAAGGAAGTCAATAGAAAGTGGAATGGGCGTGCTGCATTTGAAATGAATATTAATAAGTAACATTAGTAGACCTCTGTATTTAAATTCGATCAACTAAAAATTAGGGCAGCAATAATAGCAAATTTTCCTAGCATAAAAACAAACAAACAAACCATTATGAATGAAGTTCAGTTCAAACCAAATGACTTAAATGAAAAAAAAAAATGTCTATATTTTAGGCTCTACTCATGTTCTCCTGAGTTCGTTTTGTTTTTTTTATTATTTAGACTAAAAAAATAAATGTTTTTTTAAATCCAGAAAAATAAAATTAACAGAATTTTATCACGTAGACTGAATGCAATGGAATATAGTGGTAACAATTTATGTGAATTTTATCATTAGAAAATTAGAAAGTGTCCAAGTTTTAGAAATGTGATTCAACATAACTTCGTACTCAAATCTACTAACTCATAACATTCAAATTAAAATAATAAATAAGAGATACATTCAATAGATGAATAACGTTCTAACATATTTGTGCAGTGAGGATAGATTCCTGACTTCAGACTTCACACAGTTCCTATCTAACGCACGCAAGTGCTGGTAGTGCCGGAGAAAGGTCAAAACAACCTTGAATCTTTTAAGGTCTAAAAAAAAGTTTTTTGATGTAGCAAATAGAAAAGTAAATCCTAACGAAAAGCTCTCAGGTATTTATTAGAACCACAGCATTGTCTTTAACATGGAAAAAACAAAACTACGTGAATGTTATGGTGACCTAGCCACTAAAAAATTTTAAATTGTAATTACAAAACAAATATTTTATAGATATTTTTTTACGACAACAGAAATCTGGTCTCGCATTATGAATCGGGTCACTACGAGGTTGAGGAATGGTGTTATTGGGCTATTACTCAATTGGATCTCATACACACTTAAACCATTTTTCAAGAGCACGCTTGGTGGAAACAGAGAAGGCGGCAGCCAGCGGTGGAACCCTAACCCGATTTGTGTTCGCTTACTGTGGCGTTAGTTGGACTTGTGCGTCCATTTGGACTATCCGCAGAAATAAGAGAGTGATCTTTCCTTTACTTCTTGCTCGTCCAAACTGTTGAGCGAAGAAGAGAATTATATATATAGATTAAACCTATATATCATGTTATACGCTTTACTCTGATGAAGACATTCAGTTAACTTACACGGTAGCATTTAGAAAAGCCCACACATTGTGTACTAGGGACAGCAATAAAACGATGTGATCCACTTGAAAGTCAACACATTATTTACAGCACATGTAAAAAACTGAATAACAATCAGATAAGAGCTTCGATTCTATACTGCAATGGTAGTTGTGTGTGGGCAATATATAAATGTAACCTAACTTCTTATTTATTTTGCATTTAGCATTTAGCTGCCTCCGAATGCCAGACTTAACGCAAAGAGCTTGTAATAAAAAAGTTTTAAAATGATGATACCGCAATCTGACATAGCTTTTAACAAGCCAGCTCAAAATTGTCGAAAAAAGTCTTCCGAGTGAAGGTTTTCTATGTATCAAATCTGGGAAATTGACTTTGCTTTTCCTTGTCTTAAGGTTCAAGAGTATGTTATGTGTGTGTAGTGGAGTGGATACTTGTTGAGGCCACACCGGCCACCTCGATATCCACGTGACCTTTTTCCCCTAGATGGCGTCTTGTGCTCGCGCTTAAAAAGGCAAAACAACATGGACACGGTCCATTCTACCGGCATCTCTTGTCACTGTAGTGTCTGTTCGTTACTGGGCCTACGTCGTCTCCACTCCCTGTTTGTGCCTGGTTCTACACCATGTGTTTTCGTATGGCTGCAGGTCTTTAGTCTGCTCGTGCGGTTTGAGTGCTGGACTGTCGTTTGCACTTCTCGATGGTCCCGGGTTCAAACCCTGCCCGCTCTCTTTCCCTGTCGTCCTGCGGGAGGTTTGGACTAGGAAGTAAACTGTCTTCAACTCTGAAGGAACATCCGAAACATGTAAAACATTTTAGAACAGATCTAATCGGCCAACGATTAGTAGTTCTTCTGTGCCAAACCTACCACATCTATATCAGATGTGACAAAATATGCAGGTCGCAACTGGGTCTTCGTAGTAGAGTGAAATACTGCACTCAACCTTAATAGTCAAAATCTAAGACATTGCCATTATTATGCCGAGTAGGCTGCACACCCATAAGCCTCGCATTCTTAACAAAGTGAACCCTGCAATGTATTTCAATTCTGAGATAAAATATGCTTCCAACTAGGGTTTAAACCCTGGCAGGTCTATCAGGAACCCAATGCTCTTCTATTCGACCACTAAATATTACTGGGATGCAATTTCCAGCATGCATACACACCGATTACACTGTTTTTGTGTGTGTGTGTGAGCGAGTGAAATAAATATTTCAATGAGTTGAACAATTAGTGAAACACAACGAACAAAGAACATACATACACATATACTAGAGGTAAACAATTAGTGAAACACAACGAACAAATAACATACATACACATATACTAGAGGTAAACAATTAGTGAAACACAACGAACAAAGAACATACATACACATATACTAGAGGTAAACAATTAGTGAAACACAACGAACAAAGAACATACATACACATATACTAGAGGTAAACAATTAGTGAAACACAACGCACAAAGACACACACGTAGTCTGGTTTTTATTCCCCCCCCCCCCCCCGATTGTTCTTACTCTGACTCTTATATATATTTATATTGTTTTGTATGCCGTCAACTAGAAGTATTATACTGGCTTTGAAGTCAGCTAGAGGTGTTATGCTGGCTCGGAAGCACATATTTAAATTGAACAAAGACTGAAATAAGAGACCTAAAATATCCTGTTACTGGAACATCGATATTGAAGACATTGAAGATTCATGTGCACTGACCCAAAACTTTTTTTTTTTTTTAAATTTCCAGAGGGGCTTCTTTTTACAATCACTTCACGTTCAATACAAATAGCGAGATAGGATTTGAACAGATAGAAATAAATGCAATCTATATATAGAGATTTGTTTCTTAATTTAGAAACCTCATCTCTCAATCTATTATTATGATACATAGTTTATAGATTTTAGAAATTTAATGAGTGATCTTAGTCGGAGCACAACACTATCTCTCTCTCTCACACACACACTCACACATACAACAAACACATACACCCTCTCTTTCTTTCTTTCTTTCTCTCTCTTTCTCAAACTTGTTTTAAGGACACACATTATTTATTATTTTCGCTAATGAGCATCAAAGGCCTGGCACCTCCACTCCGAGGAATGATTACACACTTTATACTTTGAAAAAAGTTAAGGTATTACTTTTGTATGGTACGAAGTATTCCTTGTGCGTGGGAAAAACTTTTGGCCCCCGTTAAAATGAACTGTTTTGGCCCTAACTTCTGTTATAAAGGTGTTCTAAGTTTTGTATAAAAAAAACTAGTCTTTCAAAATCATATTCTAAAAGTTTGTCAGTCCAGTCCCAGACATTTTGGCAGACCGAGTGACAAATTGGTGCGAGATTATCAAATCAGGAAGTTTAATTTCAATTTTCCCCCCTTGATTAAATTCGACACGAGATTTGTTAAAGTGTATAGGCCTACAACAAAACTGAAGTATTGTTCAACAGTTCTTAATCCAATGATAATCCAGAGTGATGTAATATTTATCCAATGAGTGAGTGCGTGCTCTATGTGACAAATGCAAACAAGCATGTCAAACCTTAACACTGTGCTATTTTATTATTGAAACGGTATCAAGATATTATTTCCATGTATTGAAAGGGCAAAGGAAATAAAGCAATGAAAATATTTTAACCTGCATTCAGATTGTGACGCTGAAACTGAGACCTTCTACCAACTAATAAAATGATATGAATAGTACACATGCTATGCTAAGATCGAGACTTAAGTACAAATACCCAGTAAATCTATAGGACAGTTAATATATAACAAGATTAAATGATATGAAAAGTACAGAGCGACTATAAGCTAAATACTGTTTGACCCTAAACCACTAACAAACAAATTAAAATTTAACATTCGTTAATACATAAGCATTTTGACATAGTGTCGTCAAGAGAATTTGTTTGACATAGTGTCGTCAAGAGAATTTGCTTGACATAGTGTCGTCAAGAGAATGTGTTTAACATAGTGTCGTCAAGAGAATTTGTTTGACATAGTGTCGTCAAGATAATTTGTATGGTCAAGTGAGCTTACACGGAGATGTAGGAGTTAGTTTTTTAAATCCAAGTTGATTTATTTAGTTGGTATTTAACAAGCCCTGAGTGTTGTGTCTTTAACATGCCTAGTACGTTGTGTCTTGTACATGCCTAGTATGTTGTGTCTTTAACATGCCTAGTATGATATGTCTTTTACATACCTAGTATGTTGTGTCTTTAACATGCCTAGTATGTTGTGTCTTTAACATGCCTAGTGTGTTGTGTCTTTAACATGCCTAGTATGTTGTGTCTTTAACATGCCTAGTATGTTGTGTCTTTTACATGCCTAGTATGTTGTGTCTTTAACATGCCTGCGTGTTGCGTCTTTAACATGCCTAGTATGTTGTGTCTTTAACATGCCTAGTATGTTGTGTCTTTAACATGCCTAGTATGTTGTGTCTTCAACATGCCTGCGTGTTGTGTCTTTAACATGGCTGCGTATTGTGACTTTAACATGCCTGCGTGTTGTGTCTTTAACATGCCTGCGTGTTGTGTCTTTAACATGCCTAGTATGTTGTGTCTTTAACATGCCTGCGTGTTGTGTCTTTAACATGCCTAGTATGTTGTGTCTTTAACATGCCTGCGTGTTGTGTCTTTAACATGCCTGCGTGTTGTGTCTTTAACATGCCTGCGTGTTGTGTCTTTAACATGCCTGCGTGTTGTGTCTTTAACATGCCTAGTATGTTGTGTCTTTAACATGCCTAGTATGTTGTGTCTTTAACATGCCTAGTATGTTGTGTCTTTTACATGCCTACTATGTTGTGTCTTTAACATGCCTGCGTGTTGCGTCTTTAACATGCCTAGTATGTTGTGTCTTTAACATGCCTGCGTGTTGTGTCTTTAACATGCCTAGTATGTTGTGTCTTTAACATGCCTAGTATGTTGTGTCTTTAACATGCCTAGTATGTTGTGTCTTCAACATGCCTGCGTGTTGTGTCTTTAACATGCCTGCGTATTGTGACTTTAACATGCCTGCGTGTTGTGTCTTTAACATGCCTGCGTGTTGTGTCTTTAACATGCCTGCGTGTTGTGTCTTTAACATGCCTGCGTGTTGTGTCTTTAACATGCCTAGTATGTTGTGTCTTTAACATGCCTAGTATGTTGTGTCTTTAACATGCCTGCGTGTTGTGTCTTTAACATGCCTAGTATGTTGTGTCTTTAACATGCCTGCGTGTTGTGTCTTTAACATGCCTAGTATGTTGTGTCTTTAACATGCCTAGTATGTTGTGTCTTTAACATGCCTAGTATGTTGTGTCTTCAACATGCCTGCGTGTTGTGTCTTTAACATGCCTAGTATGTTGTGTCTTTAACATGCCTAGTATGTTGTGTCTTCAACATGCCTAGTATGTTGTGTCTTTAAAATGCCTAGTATGTTGTGTCTTTAACATGCCTGCGTGTTGTGTCTTTAACATGCCTAGTATGTTGTGTCTTTAACATGCCTAGTATGTTGTGTCTTTAACATGCCTAGTATGTTGTGTCTTTAACATGCCTAGTATGTTGTGTCTTCAACATGCCTGCGTGTTGTGTCTTTAACATGCCTAGTATGTTGTGTCTTTAACATGCATGCGTGTTGTGTCTTTAACATGCCTGCGTGTTGTGTCTTTAACATGCCTAGTATGTTGTGTCTTTTACATGCCTAGTATGTTGTGTCTTTTACATGCCTAGTATGTTGTGTCTTTAACATGCCTAGTGTGTTGTGTCTTAAACATGCCTGCGTGTTGTGGTTTTAACATTCCTGCTGCCCTTGCGATCCCTAATGTGCGGAGTCCATTTGAAATGTATATCCTAATGTGCAAGTTTGATATACAATTTGTAACGATATATCTTTTTGCCTTAAGCTGTCTGGGAGAGACCAAGAACTCATGGTACGTAGCAAAAATTAGTGCTAATCATGTATAAAAAATTAGATTAGTTTCAAATAAATAGTAAATACAATGAATATTTATCTTAGACTATTAGGCTCACTACGTCTGATAACATATGAGAAGAGCATTAATACCATAGATGTAAAAAAATGACTGAATTAAATAAACTATTCAACATGTCAAACTTACCGTTATTAAAATTAAACGGCTAAATATCAAACTGAAAACGGATTGTAACACACTTATTACAGAAACAGCGGTGTTCAAATCCAGTTCAGTTCTAATGAAGTGCACAGGGCAATCAATCTCTACGTTAGACTAACAAGGACCAAGGTGATAGGCAGGTTCTTTCTGCCAGCTCATTTATATTATGTCAGATATCGACCAGAAAGTCGTTGCTGTCGATTGAGACTTTATCTATTGTCCTGCTCAACAGCCAACTTCTAGCCAGGACAGATTTGATGAATTGTCCACAATCGTTGACATATTGACGTGGACAAAAAAAAAAGACTTTCTCGATTTGGATTCTCTCCAAAGAGAGCAAAAATGGGACCAAAGACTTATACGCTAATGTAACTGTCAAACAGTTGATACAGGGTTATTATATACTCGTCTCTTTTTATGCTGTTGTTATGAAAGTGGTAGGATAATGTGTTAGAGATTAAATATTTACTAGAGCTAGTCTGTTTTGGAAGGTGTTGGTTAAAAACTTGTAGGTCAGTGATTCATGCATTTTATCAATCAATCATCTTGATCATTTAAATGTTGTTCCCAAAATGTACACATGTTTTCGATTGTACCATTTTCTTGCTATCTTGTTACTCTTTTTTTTGTTTTGTTTTCTTCTGATAAAGGTTATTCAGTTTAAATAAGTAAAAAAAAAATGCAAATAAAATACGCTTTCAGTATGAGTAAAAAAATAACTGACCAGTGGCGTGCTAGGGTGGGAGAAGGGGGGGTTCCACATTTCCCCCCCCCCCTCGGCCCCGAAATCCTTAGCTACGCCACTCTAACTGACAGAATGGATAAACTGCTTTTCCCCTGCGTAAGAAACGCACTCCTCGACGATACAGAAGTTTGAATTGGTCAGAATACTAAAGTGATCATCTGCCTTTTGGGCATAAATGTTTCTAAAAAAGATGTTTTCTTTGGCTTGGGAATGTAACGAAAAGCAGGGTGCCAGGACATCCGCTGTGTTATCAGCAGCAGACCCCTTGGCTGGCTTGGCCACGTTCGTAGAATGCCAGTAGGTCGACTTTCACAAGACATTCTTAGTGGCGATCTAACAGAAGGCAGGAGAGCCGCTGGTCACCCATTTTTTACGGTATACGGATGTATGCAAACGCGACATGAAGCTCTTAAAAATCGACACTGGCAGCTGGGAAAAAGTGGCACTGGATAGATCCACATGGAAAGCGAGCATAAAGGAAGGGTCTCAGATTGCAGATACCATACACAACAGTAGTAGAAAGAAGGGTGATGATAATGATTACATATGCCCAACATGTGACCGCAGCTGTGTATCAAGGATTGGCCTCTTTAGTCACACAAGGAGTTGCAAAAGGAAAAGATAGTCTCTCGAGACGTAAAATGCCACAGATAGCATGCTACGTTTAAACCCGTGAACTCAGCCTCATTCGAACCAGTCCTCATATTATGCTTTGTGATAGGAAAGAGATCACATGACAGACCACACCTGATCTTCAGTGGAGACATAAAAGACAATATTCATATTTGAAGCTGCGAAAAATAAACTAGCCACGTGATCGATATGCAGCATCAATATTAAGGAGTTTAAACATAAAGCAAACGGACTAGTAACATAAAGCAGATGACTGCCTGGTGATGGGGTTTGCGCTCTGGACCGTGGTCTCGATGTTCGCAATCTGACCGCCAGCGTTTCCCCCCTGGTCCATGGATGAGGTTTGGGCTAGGATGTAATAGTCTTTCATTCTGAAGGAACATCCAAAACAATGTAAAAACAAAATAAAAGCTTTGGAAGACTAACAGTGCTTAATTGCATGGTTCGATAATTAGTAACTGGGCTATGCGATTAATCGGAAAGCAGTGGCGTAGCTAGGGTGGGGGGAGGAGGGGGAGAATTTGAAAATCCCCCCGGGCCCCACTTGAAAGGGGCCCCCAAATGAGTGTTTTTTAAATTGAAAATTAAATATTACGCAAAATGCAGAGGCCTCCAAAGAGGTCAAGCCCCCGGGCTCCCAAACAATGGAAAATTCCTAGCTACGCCCCTGTCGGAAAGCCTTTTTTTAACAACTACGAATTCTCCTTTTATATTTACCTTAAAAATGTATGCGAATACGCAAATTAGACAATTATGCATTATGCAACTAGTGGCTCCACTGTACCATCGATGAGACGAAACATAGTTATTGTTGTCTTTTTCACTAGATAGCAATAACAACAGCAATGGGATGTCGTACAGAGGCGTATCGTCTTGTTTTGTTTTGAAACCAATCTTTTCATAGATTCAAAGACACATTGCATTGACAATTGTTTCTTTTTTCAAAGAGCACTTGTATTGCACAGTACATATACTAGATTAAAAGATTTGTTTTATACAGGTCTAAACTACTTTTATTACAGTGTGTCTAGACTTGCATTTCTCTCCCTATTGATACCTCTGTGTTGTAGCTGAATGATTCTTTCACAAGGTACAGCAAGCTAAGCAAATAACAAAGCAGTTACAAATCAATACTGGCCATGGATTCAATGGGACCATCATCTCAAGGCTATCTCTACTGTAAATGTGAGCTCCTAGTATCTCTGAACGACATTCAAGTCATCTGTTGTTTTTTTTTAAGCTTTCGTGTTAATTGTATTCATAGAAATAATGTAAGAAAAATAAAAGAAACATTTTAAATAGACTGGGAAGAAAAGCTAAGCTTTTTTCCCCCCAGAAAGTCTAGGCCTAAAGAAGAAAACTTGATCTAAATGTATTCTCTCAGTGACGTATTAGGCTATGTCACTATGCCGGCTAAGTGAAATCACATATACTGTTTCCAGATCTATTAATCGTCCATTGTCACTAAATTAAAATGTTCATCCTTCAATTATTTTTTTTCTTCTTTTTGTTTAAGGTAGTACCAAGCCCCTCCCTCTCCTGTCTCTCTTCTTGAGCACCGAGTCCTCCAACCATATTTACTATATTTATAATTATGAGTAGGCACAGCCATAAAGCCATTTCCTGAAAACAAAGACTTAACATTTTATAAATGTTTCGCAATAGTAAAATGTATCTTTTAAGATATGGAATTAAATAAAGGATAGATTTAAAAAGTAGAACAAAAAGCTTCATAGAACAAAAACTCTACAAAAAAAAAAAACAACAACACAATTGAGTTCAATCTTCTTAGAACACATTAGAAGGATGTCCCTAGAATGGATATTAAAATCTTGATGAAGACTTTCTCAGCCAAAGCTCTTTAAGATTTTTTTTCTCCTTTCTATTTTTAGGTTTCCTCTTTGTTCTATGCGGGTTTAAGTTTTAGCAAGCTAATTCTATTTGGATTCGCTCCCAGAATGTAATGGCCCATTAGAATAGGACATAACGTCTCCAAGGGTGACAGCCTTTTATCAGGGGATGGACCTGCTTTTTTTTCTACTTCTACAAATCGTAACATTTTATAGAGTACAAGTTCTAGTGTCATATTAGGGCACAGGTACTATCCAAATATATCCATTATCAGGGTACAAGTTCTAGTCTGTTATGGTACAGATACCATCCAAATATATCCATTATCAGGGTACAAGTTCTAGTCTGTTAGGGTACAGATACCATCCAAATATATCCATTATCATGGTACAAGTTCTAGTCTGTTATGGTACAGATACCATCCAAATATATCCATTATCAGGGTACAAGTTCTAGTCTGTTAGGGTACAGATACCATCCAAATATATCCATTATCAGGGTACAGGTTCTAGTGTCATATTAGGGTACAGGTACCATCCAAATATATCCATTATCAGGGTACAAGTTCTAGTCTGTTAGGGTACAGATACCATCCAAATATATCCATTATCAGGGTACAAGTTCTAGTCTGTTAGGGTACAGATACCATCCAAATATATCCATTATCAGGGTACAAGTTCTAGTCTGTTAGGGTACAGATACCATCCAAATATATCCATTATCATGGTACAAGTTCTAGTCTGTTATGGTACAGGTACCATCCAAATATATCCATTATCAGGATACAAGTTTTAGTGTCATATTAGGGTAAAGATACCATCCAAATATATCCATTATCAGGGTACAAGTTCTAGTGTCATATTAGGGTACAGATACCATCCAAATATATCCATTATCAGGGTACAAGTTCTAGTGTCATATTAGGGTACAGATACCATCCAAATATATCCATTATCAGGGTACAAGTTCTAGTGTCATATTAGGGTACAGATACCATCCAAATCTATCCATTATCAGGGTACAAGTTCTAGTGTCATATTAGGGTACAGATACTCTCCAAATCTATCCATTATCAGGGTACAAGTTCTAGTCTGTTAGGGTACAGGTACTCTCAAAGCTATCCATTATCAGGGTACAAGTTCTTGTCTGTAAGGGTACAGGTACTCTCCAAATCTATCCATTATCAGGGTACAAGTTCTAGTCTGTTAGGGTACAGGTACTCTCCAAATCTATCCATTATCAGGGTACAAGTTCTAGTCTCAGGGCACACGCTCTATTATCACTATTCTTGTCCTTAAGTTTAGATGAACTCACTCTGTCTTTCCATCTGTCTGCCTGGTAAAAAGTTTGCACACGTTCTTTCTCTCACACCCATTATCGGATTTAGTTGAAACTTTAAACGGTTTTTTATTGTACCTAATTAAACATGAATCAATTAAAAATTAACCAATTAGTAAATTGATTGATATTACATAATGGAAGTAACATCTTCATTATTGAAATATATAGTTGTAAGTGCGGAGTTCTTTCCCCTTAGATAAGCTTTGTTAGTTAAAAAGGATTTTGTATTATTGTTTATTACTCAATACCATCTGACTTTCTCAACTCTAGTGTTTATAAAGTTATTGCTGGATGTAATCAACTTGTACCACGAAAACTGACATTGTGGCATGTTAAGTAAGGTTTTTGAAATGCTTCTAAGTTCATTTATAAAAGAAAACTCCCTAAAATGTTTTTATAAGACAGAACAGACTCTGTCACTTATTGTTGGAAAGGTGATAACTGATGTTGTGCTTTTGTTTAGTCTAGACTCTACGGGCCATGTCATATCATAGACTGATGATGTACTTTTGTTTAGTCCAGACTCTACGGGCCATGTCATATCATAGACTGATGTTGTACTTTTGTTTAGTCCAGACTCTACGGGCCATGTCATTATTATTATAGCTTTTATATAGCGCTACTTTCATGCTTATAGCATGCTCAGAGCGCTTTTGGTCCAATCTCATTTGTGGACCGGTGGGGGGGGGGGGGAGGGGGTAACAAGGAGTTGGTTTTCCGTGCTGCCTTTAGGCGCTCAGTAAACCTCGGGCCCCCTTCTAGGTAGCCAAGCCAAGCCAAGTTCAAGCGCACTTGGCCTCTCGACCACGCTTCCCATGTCATATCATACACTGATGTTGTACTTTTGTTTAGTCCTGATTAGACGGGCCATGTCCTATCATAGACTGATGTACTTTTGTTTAGTCCAGACACTACGGGCCATGTCATATCATAGACTGATGATGTACTTTTGTTTAGTCCAGACCCTACGGGCCATGTCATATCATAGAATGATGTACTTTTGTTTAGTCCAGACTCTACGGGCCATGTCATGTTTTATCCTCTATATACGGAGAGAAAAATAAGCGAGACATGTGCCTAGGAACTATTTCCAGATAGAAATAACTAGCTGTACCCACCGGCTACGCCCGTTGATTGGTTCCTAGGCTTCGTAGTGTTTATTATTGTCGGAACACCGCCTTCTTTGCATTGCAGCTGCACTGAGACCGTGGCATCAACAACTCAACCTCAAGAAATAAATTTAGCATCAACGCTCTCGCTTGGGTCTGTTACGGAAGAAATAGATAATCTTCTGGATAACACCAACAGCATTACGTACATCTGAAACGTCATTCAGGTCAATGATAACACATTTTAGTCTGTGGGACTTGCAACGGACAATGTCTGCTTTTGGATATTTTTCACAAATCCTTGCCTGAACACAGTTTTGAATTCTACCCATCACGGGGCAGCTATCGTAGCCTGGCCGAGTAGTTTGTCCATGTGAAAAATGTACATAATGTATTCGCTAACAATGACGTTAGACACAGACAGTGCGTATCTCTTAACAACAGTGACAAAACCAATGAATTCTTATTGAGTACAATCGCCATGAACAAATCTAACGCTTCAACACATCTGTTCAGTGCCTGAAATATCTGCATTTTAACGAAGTACCTAGAAAACGCAGTTAGGGTTAATTCATGCTGCTGCTGTTAGTATATTAGTTTCTTTCTGCTGTCAGTGCTCCGTCGATGTAAATCAACGTTTTGACTCGGCACGGGAAGAACTTTCTTCTATCTCTTCTATCATCAACTGGTGGACGTGTTTAACCTGCTATCTAACGATGACCGCAACTCCGCAAGACGTAAATACATTGACCAAGAGGACTGCACTCTTCAATCTTGTTCAAAGAAACTTTCACATATACCAAATCGAAAGACAGCTGGCAAGGATTTTTCCTCCAAGAAAAAAACAAAAAAACAAACAAACAAACAACAAAACAAACAAAGAAACAAACAAAAATACTTTTATCATACTCTAGTTCTTTACTAAATATACTGATAACTATTAATTATATGTAAATGAAAACAAATCGTTAGGGTGCTATAGAATATTGAATAGCAAGCGTACATGGTCGGATATGAACTACAGATTAGCCAATTCTAGTTGATTAGAATAATAACTTATCCTTATTAACTTTATTTCAGTAGAAGCACTACATGTTAAGCTGCAGACGTTAATAGACTTAAAGGTGAAAAAAAAAGGCTAAAATTTGACTACTCAGAATTCAGAGGGGTGCACGTGAATGGTCAGCCATAAATTCCTGATAAGCCTAGGCTAGTCTACTACAACTGTACTTCAGTCACCAGTGTAAGCACTACTTAGATTTTAATTGATCTTAAGGTGCAAAAGGTGGCTAGAATTTGGCTACTCAGAATCCAGGGGGTTGCAAGTGCACCACCTTGCACCCCCCTGCGGGCGCCCACGAAAACGTCATAACTTCGTCGGAGACAAAAGTTCTTTGCTTTAGAAGTTCGAGAACAGTGTTTCAAGACACGCGGCTACTTGTGAATACGTCTGTCCCAGATATAAAGTAGGATGGGACGGTCTGGTTGGAATGTCATAATGAGTGTATCTAATATAACTTTAGCCAATACTAAAAATAAAGTTATTTGCTTTAGCAAAATAAAATAAATATTATTTTCCCTTGGACGTCACCACCTTATGTCATCCGGCATGGTCCGCATCCCCAAAGGAACGCTAAAGGACTGAATCTTTGAAACTTAAGAATTGTGACCGATTGGAAACAGTCAATGTCCACTCAATATCCACCTTTTAGAAGATACAACAGTGCACGGATCTCGGAAAATAACTAGAAGTCTATTAATGTTTTTTTTTTTTTTTGCCTACGTCCTTCTTGTCCAGCGGCAACAGAAGTTTTGTCCCTCAAATGAGAAGAGACCTTTCAAGGTACAGGCGACAAACAGACACATAGAGAGACTAAATAAACATGAAAGGCAAACAATTGGGCTCAACAGACTTCGTGTTGTTTTAAAACGCAAGATTTCTCGTTCCTCTTCCATTATCACTCTGTCAATGAACTAGATCTCGAGTTGATGTCAAGACTTTGAACTAGTTTCATTGTGAGGCAAGCTTTTCAACATCTCAATCAAAGTGAACCACGTGACTAGGCTAGAAAGTTTCATCACAGTGCCGACGTTTTGGGCCATCCGATGACGTCACTGGCTTTAGTTCTGGTCCAGCATGGGAAGCTCTCAGCTGGTGGTAGGGATTTTTGATTGTTTGGTTATTTCCTATTTCGCTTGGCCTGGAACACTCCCCCCCCCCCGCCCACCGCGCGAACGCTTGGATCTATTGAATTATTTACTATCAGTAACAAGAAAATTGGCTTCTAAATGAGTTTTGTTCTAAACAGTATCTAACATGGCGGTCAGTGACATTGACGTCTCAGTCTAAATAAGGAAGTGAAACATTTCTTTAAATTCTTTTCTTGCAAAAGTAACAATAATCGAAGCACAAAATAACTGAAGCAACAAATCGTAATTTACAAAACCTAAAAACATATGTTCTTGCGGCCTACGGTTCACAAGGGTGTCATGTGGCCAGCACAATGACCAACCGCCTTTACTTTTCCCTAACTAATGTCAGGTACCCATTAGAGCTAAATCAACAATCTAAATCAAGATCTAGATCTAGATGTCTATACAATAAAAGTGCCAATAAATAATAAAACGCTGACAATTCTACAAAGTAGCTCTGGCCTAATGGGTAGATCTATCGAGCTGACGGTGCGAGTTCGTTACTTGGTTTGACCTAAAAATGTTTTATTTATAATTTCTATTTTTATATTTATTTTATTATCAGTTGCATAATGGATGTTGGATAATGGATGTTGGATAATGGATGTTGGATAATGGATGTTGGATAATGAATGTTGGATAATGAATGTTGGATAATGGATGTTGGATAATGGATGTTGGATAATGGATGTTGCATAATGGATGTTGGATAATGGATGTTGCATAATGGATGTTGGATAATGGATGTTGCATAATGGATGTTGGATAATGGATGTTGCATAATGGATGTTGGATAATGGATGTTGCATAATGGATGTTGGATAATGGATGTTGCATAATGGATGTTGGATAATGGATGTTGGATAATGGATGTTGGATAATGGATGTTGGATAATGGATGTTGGATAATGGATGTTGGATAATGGATGTTGGATAATGGATGTTGCATAATGGATGTTGGATAATGGATGTTGCATAATGGATGTTGGATAATGGATGTTGCATAATGGATGTTGGATAATGGATGTTGCATAATGGATGTTGGATAATGGATGTTGCATAATGGATGTTGGATAATGGATGTTGGATAATGGATGTTGGATAATGGATGTTGGATAATGGATGTTGGATAATGGATGTTGGATAATGGATGTTGGATAATGGATGTTGCATAATGGATGTTGGATAATGGATGTTGCATAATGGATGTTGGATAATGGATGTTGGATAATGGATGTTGGATAATGGATGTTGGATAATGGATGTTGGATAATGGATGTTGGATAATGGATGTTGGATAATGGATGTTGGATAATGGATGTTGTCGTTCGAGAGCAGTGTATTTGTTTGTCTTGTTTTATGTCAACTCTAGAACAGTTTCAATGAGGTGATCATTGAGATAAATAAAACAGGGAAACGCAAAATATGAAAAACAACAGCAAACACAAGCATAGATCGAAAAAAAAAATTATTTATCGATTCCGATGTAATTCTGTAAAAAAAAATAATTAAAAAAAATATTTTTTTATTCCTTCCGGAAACGAAAAAAATATTCAAAATTAAAAAAAAAATTTCTTCGTAACAAAACAATAATGAAGAAATACCTTTCATGAAATAAATTCAGTGATTTGCAAGAATTTGAATAACATTAAGAGTATTTTGTATGTTAAATAAATAATGTTTTCTATTCTAATAAACATATATAGTAAGCTATTTATCTCTTTAAAATCTCGAACTTATTTTAAAAATATTTTGACATACATACTGTTAAAAAACACCTCCAAGAAATGTAACCTATTCTTTGTAAGTCTGTAATTCTGATCTAATCTTTGATCTGTGAGTGCTCAAATTGGGCTACAAGATCTACATTTATCATATTAATGTTTTGCTTAAAGTTAACAAATTTCTTTATGAATAATAATATACCATTAAATACAAATTAATGTCCAATAAAAGTATTCAGCCAAATTAAATCCCTAAGAGCAAGACATTCAGCTACAAATATGAAGACCATTAGTGTTTTGATAAATCATTGTGTTTATTGAAAGTCTCCCAACTGTAATACTCGGTCGTTGGTTTGCAGCTCCAAGCAACTAATACAGCTAACTGCTAAACCAATGGAGGCGTATTATATTCTTATATAAACTTGAACAAAGTTCTTCTTAAGCAAAACTGAATACAACTTATATTCATAAATAAACACGCTTTCGTGTTGATGTATGTAGAAACACACATGAAATAAGGATCATTCAAAGAACTCTCTAAAACTACACGTCTTCCTGTCACACGCCTCTCGCTTAACCTTTAACTAGTATTAACTTGAACTACGACGAAACACCTGGTGGTTTCATCAGGATCTATTCAGCCTACGCAACATAAACCATCCGCCCACCTTTACTTTTACATGATAGTTACATCAGAAACACGCACATACACTTCATAACATGACATCACACTTTGATTACGTAGCACACTTCTACTCTTCTGAACATCACACTTTGATTACGTAGCACACTTCTACTCTTCTGAACATCACACTTTGATTACGTAGCACACTTCTACTCTTCTGAACATCACACTTTGATTACGTAGCACACTTCTACTCTTCTGAACATCACACTTTGATTACGTAGCACACTTCTACTCTTCTGAACATTCTTAATTTCTTTATTGATGTTCCTGAAATAGTTAAAAAATGTTATTTATTTATTGAAACAAAATGAAGTTTGCAAGTATATTGCTGATAACGCTGAAATAAAGTACTGATATTTTTGTTATTATTTGAAAAAGGTAACCAAAAAAATGGAAAACAAAAGTTGTTTTTGTGTGCAAGTTAATGGTTTGTTTTGATAAAGCTTACATCAACTCTGTCTGTCTGGTACACGTTTTGACTCCCACTTCCCATCCTCGGGTTAAGTTAAGACTTTGCAAGATCATTCAATGTTCTTAACAAAACACGAATCAATAAAAAAAAAGGACCAACTAAATAAAATTGTGGTTATTGAATAATTTTACTTTGACAATGAAAAAGGGAAATAAGTTTTACAGCATTGATATACATGACTGTAAATGTAGTGTTGTCATAATCAGAGTATATTTGTTTTGTTTATTAATAAAATTAAGTGTTTAAATATTGCCTCTTTACATTGTACAATAAACTCTATATAAGTGTGAACATATTATATATATGTGTATATATAAATTTACATCTATAATATATAATGAACAAGTACGGTATATAGTTATTAACAAATGTTAGTAGCAATTACCACCACATCTCCATTTCAAAATCAAAAGCAAACAGAGATGAATAGAAAGAGTTAAGGTCACACCTAGAAACAGTGACACTATTATTTATATATTTGTTACAACCTTTCCTATACAATTTACACTGTTACTTATACAATTTACAATGTTTAATTTGAGGATTCCATTATCTCCCCTGTTCTTGGTTTCATTTGAACAAAATTTCCACCCACACGGGCTGCAAGTCTGAATTGTTCTCTCCCTTGCTATTCATTACATCCCAGTGGAAATTGTTGATAATAAAATAGACAAAGGCTTCCAGATTTGTGCCTTCAGGAAAGGGAGGGGAAACATCATTTCTGTACCGCTAGCCATTACCTTGAATGTCTCCCCCACCCCCGCTAATAAACTATTTGGACATTGCCTGGAGCTACTGGTTTTATTACTTTAGAAATTCGTGTTATAAGTATTTGAATGGGGCTCGTGATTGGGCGATTATGTGTCAGTAGGGAAAGAGAGAGAGAGATAGAAGGATAGAAGGGAGATTAGAGAGAAAGGTAAGAAAGAGAGAGAGAGAGAGAGAGAGAGAAAGGTCAAAGAAAGAAGGGCGAACAAGAATTTAAAAAAAGCATGTAAACAAAATATGCTAGATGTGCTAAGGTTAGATCTGTAATTGGGCAGACTAGAACAGCTTGATGGGCTAGCTAGATGTGCTAAGGTTAGATCTATAATTGGGCAGACTAGAACAGCTTGATGGGCTAGCTAGATGTGTTAATGTTAGATCTGTAATTGGGCAGACTAGAACAGCTTGATGGGCTAGCTAGATGTGCTAAGGTTAGATCTATAATTGGGCAGACTAGAACAGCTTGATGGGCTAGCTAGATGTGTTAATGTTAGATCTGTAATTGGGCAGACTAGAACAGCTTGATGGGCTAGCTAGATGTGCTAAGGTTAGATCTATAATTGGGCAGACTAGAACAGCTTGATGGGCTAGCTAGATGTGCTAAGGTTAGATCTGTAATTGGGCAGACTAGAACAGCTTGATGGGCTAGCTAGATGTGTTAATGTTAGATCTATAATTGGGCAGACTAGAACAGCTTGGTGGTCTAGCTAGATGTGCTAAGGTTAGATCTATAATTGGGCAGACTAGAACAGCTTGATGGGCTAGCTAGATTTGCTAAGGTTAGATCTGTAATTGGGCAGACTAGAACAGCTTGGTGGTCTAGCTAGATGTGCTAAGGTTAGATCTGTAATTGGGCAGACTAGAACAGCTTGGTGGTCTAGCTAGATGTGCTAAGGTTAGATCTGTAATTGGGCAGACTAGAACAGCTTGGTGGGCTAGCTAGATGTGCTAAGGTTAGATCTGTAATTGGGCAGACTAGAACAGCTTGGTGGTCTAGCTAGATGTGCTAAGGTTAGATCTGTATTTGGGCAGACTAGAACAGCTTGATGGGCTAGCTAGATGTGTTAATGTTAGATCTGTAATTAGGCAGACTAGAACAGCTTGATGGGCTAGCTAGATGTGCTAAGGTTAGATCTGTAATTGGGCAGACTAGAACAGCTTGAAGGGCTAGCTAGATGTGTTAATGTTAGATCTGTAATTGGGCAGACTAGAACAGCTTGATGGGCTAGCTAGATGTGCTAAGGTTAGATCTGTAATTGGGCAGACTAGAACAGCTTGAAGGGCTAGCTAGATGTGTTAATGTTAGATCTGTAATTGGGCAGACTAGAACAGCTTGATGGGCTTGCTAGATGACTTGTAATGTAATCGATCTACTTCAGAGTCACTCACTCGCACCTGCAAGTTGGCGAAAGGTCCTGCCCATTTTATCTCTACTGGCATAGCCTTTTAAGTACTGCTTTATTTGGGGCTTGTATTACGTATGGCCAAAAGCAATCCTTTTTGGTGAACTGAAAGCTGGTCGACCTAATAGAGTAGCCCCACAGGAACGTTTTAAAGACCAGTTTAGGCGCCAACTTGATTTAACTGACATAGAAGAGAGCACTTGTCTGCAGACGCCTTTGAACGAGACAGATCACTTACCAAGACACATAAGACACATTGGAGGCCAAATGAAAATCAATTGAAGACGTAGATGGCGAATAGAAAATCTCAATCGGCCACTGACGGACAATGGTAATGGATGCGCTGGATGTGGCAAAATATGTAGGTAGCAGCTGGGGCTGCGTTGCCACGGCAAATACTCCAATCCTCATTATTCTTCGGACTCGAAGACAAGCCTTATATTATTTTTTATTGTATTATGATTTCTCTCAACTTCCATACTGGCTCCTCGAAAGCTATGTCGTTTTTCACATGAAACAAAATGCGTACCAGAATGCCTCTCCAAAAAGGGCAAGAAATGTGCCACGAGATGAGTCATGTCGTCTTACGACTGAAGGTGTCCGCTGTATGAGGATAACGTATTGCATAAGTCGTGACCTGCACGTACAAGGACGACAAGAAATAGAAACATAAAAACCATGTGGACAATAAAGATGATTATTATTAAAAATATGAGAAGATAAAGAAAGGGAGTGAAAATGAAAGTGAAGAAAGGGTAAAGAAGAAAACAAAGAAACATTTGAACAAGATGTACACAATAGAAAGAAAGAAGACTAACATTTCAACAAGATGTACACAATAGAAAGAAATAAAGAAGACAAACATTTCAACAAGATGTACACAATAGAAAGAAAGAAAGAAGACAAACATTTCAACAAGATGTACACAATAGAAATAAAGAAGACAAACATTTCAACAAGATGTACGCAATAAAAGAAAGAAGACTAACATTTCAACAAGATGTACACAATAGAAATAAAGAAGACAAACATTTCAACAAGATGTACGCAATAAAAGAAAGAAGACAAACATTTCAACAAGATGTACACAATAGAAAGAAATAAAGAAGACTAACATTTCAACAAGATGTACACAATAGAAAGAAAGAAAGAAGACTAACATTTCAACAAGATGTACACAATAGAAAGAAATAAAGAAGACGAACATTTCAACAAGATGTACACAATAGAAAGAAAGAAGACAAACATTTCAACAAGATGTACACAATAGAAAGAAAGAAGACAAACATTTCAACAAGATGTACACAATAGAA
Source organism: Biomphalaria glabrata (assembly GCF_947242115.1). Lineage (NCBI taxonomy): Eukaryota > Metazoa > Mollusca > Gastropoda > Planorbidae > Biomphalaria > Biomphalaria glabrata. The sequence continues at coordinate 35,443,424 of NC_074715.1, read as the reverse complement.
AGAAAGAAGACGAACATTTCAACAAGATGTACACAATAGAAAGAAAGAAGACAAACATTTCAACAAGATGTACACAATAGAAAGAAAGAAAGAAGACAAACATTTCAACAAGATGTACACAATAGAAAGAAAGAAAGAAGACTAACATTTCAACAAGATGTACACAATAGAAAGAAATAAAGAAGACGAACATTTCAACAAGATGTACACAATAGAAAGAAATAAAGAAGACAAACATTTCAACAAGATGTACACAATAGAAAGAAAGAAAGAAGACAAACATTTCAACAAGATGTACACAATAGAAAGAAATAGAGAAGACTAACATTTCAACAAGATGTACACAATAGAAAGAAATAGAGAAGACTAACATTTCAACAAGATGTACACAATAGAAAGAAATAGAGAAGACTAACATTTCAACAAGATGTACACAATAGAAAGAAAGAAGACGAACATTTCAACAAGATGTACACAATAGAAAGAAAGAAAGAAGACAAACATTTCAACAAGATGTACACAATAGAAATAAAGAAGACAAACATTTCAACAAGATGTACACAATAGAAAGAAAGAAGACAAACATTTCAACAAGATGTACACAATAGAAAGAAAGAAGACAAACATTTCAACAAGATGTACACAATAGAAAGAAAGAAGACAAACATTTCAACAAGATGTACACAATAGAAAGAAAGAAGACAAACATTTCAACAAGATGTACACAATAGAAAGAAAGAAAGAAGACGAACATTTCAACAAGATGTACACAATAGAAAGAAAGAAGACAAACATTTCAACAAGATGTACACAATAGAAAGAAAGAAGACAAACATTTCAACAAGATGTACACAATAGAAAGAAAGAAGACAAACATTTCAACAAGATGTACACAATAGAAAGAAAGAAGACGAACATTTCAACAAGATGTACACAATAGAAAGAAAGAAGACAAACATTTCAACAAGATGTACACAATAGAAAGAAAGAAGACAAACATTTCAACAAGATGTACACAATAGAAAGAAAGAAGACAAACATTTCAACAAGATGTACACAATAGAAAGAAAGAAAGAAGACGAACATTTCAACAAGATGTACACAATAGAAAGAAAGAAGACGAACATTTCAACAAGATGTACACAATAGAAAGAAAGAAGACAAACATTTCAACAAGATGTACACAATAGAAAGAAAGAAAGAAGACGAACATTTCAACAAGATGTACACAATAGAAAGAAAGAAGACAAACATTTCAACAAGATGTACACAAAAGAAAGAAATAAAGAAGACGAACATTTCAACAAGATGTACACAATAGAAAGAAAGAAGACAAACATTTCAACAAGATGTACACAATAGAAAGAAAGAAAGAAGACAAACATTTCAACAAGATGTACACAATAGAAAGAAATAAAGAAGACGAACATTTCAACAAGATGTACACAATAGAAAGAAAGAAAGAAGACAAACATTTCAACAAGATGTACACAATAGAAAGAAAGAAAGAAGACAAACATTTCAACAAGATGTACACAATAGAAAGAAAGAAGACGAACATTTCAACAAGATGTACACAAAAGAAAGAAAGAAGACAAACATTTCAACAAGATGTACACAATAGAAAGAAAGAAGACAAACATTTCAACAAGATGTACACAATAGAAAGAAAGAAGACGAACATTTCAACAAGATGTACACAATAGAAAGAAAGAAGACAAACATTTCAACAAGATGTACACAATAGAAAGAAAGAAGACAAACATTTCAACAAGATGTACACAATAGAAAGAAAGAAAGAAGACAAACATTTCAACAAGATGTACACAATAGAAAGAAAGAAAAAAGACGAACATTTCAACAAGATGTACACAATAGAAAGAAAGAAAGAAGACAAACATTTCAACAAGATGTACGCAATAGAAAGAAAGAAAGAAGACGAACATTTCAACAAGATGTACACAATAGAAAGAAACAAGACAAACATTTCAACAAGATGTACACAATAGAAAGAAAGAAGACAAACATTTCAACAAGATGTACACAATAGAAAGAAACAAGACAAACATTTCAACAAGATGTACACAATAGAAATAAAGAAGACAAACATTTCAACAAGATGTACACAATAAAAGAAAGAAGACGAACATTTCAACAAGATGTACGCAATAGAAAGAAATAGAGAAGACAAACATTTCAACAAGATGTACACAATAGAAAGAAAGAAGACAAACATTTCAACAAGATGTACGCAATAGAAAGAAAGAAAGAAGACGAACATTTCAACAAGATGTACACAATAGAAAGAAAGAAAGAAGACGAACATTTCAACAAGTTGTACACAATAGAAAGAAAGAAGACAAACATTTCAACAAGATGTACGCAATAGAAAGAAAGAAACAAGACAAACATTTCAACAAGATGTACACAATAGAAAGAAAGAAGACGAACATTTCAACAAGATGTACACAATAGAAAGAAAGAAAGAAGACGAACATTTCAACAAGATGTACACAATAGAAAGAAAGAAAGAAGACAAACATTTCAACAAGATGTACACAATAGAAAGAAAGAAAGAAGACGAACATTTCAACAAGATGTACACAATAGAAAGAAAGAAGACAAACATTTCAACAAGATGTACACAATAGAAAGAAAGAAAGAAGACGAACATTTCAACAAGATGTACACAATAGAAAGAAAGAAGACGAACATTTCAACAAGATGTACACAATAGAAAGAAAGAAGACGAACATTTCAACAAGATGTACACAATAGAAAGAAAGAAAGAAGACGAACATTTCAACAAGATGTACACAATAGAAAGAAAGAAGACAAACATTTCAACAAGATGTACACAATAGAAAGAAAGAAAGAAGACGAACATTTCAACAAGATGTACACAATAGAAAGAAAGAAGACAAACATTTCAACAAGATGTACACAATAGAAAGAAAGAAAGAAGACGAACATTTCAACAAGATGTACACAATAGAAAGAAAGAAGACGAACATTTCAACAAGATGTACACAATAGAAAGAAAGAAGACAAACATTTCAACAAGATGTACACAATAGAAAGAAAGAAAGAAGACGAACATTTCAACAAGATGTACACAATAGAAAGAAATAAAGAAGACGAACATTTCAACAAGATGTACACAATAGAAAGAAAGAAAGAAGACGAACATTTCAACAAGATGTACACAATAGAAAGAAAGAAAGAAGACAAACATTTCAACAAGATGTACACAATAGAAAGAAATAAAGAAGACGAACATTTCAACAAGATGTACACAATAGAAAGAAAGAAGACAAACATTTCAACAAGATGTACACAATAGAAAGAAAGAAAGAAGACTAACATTTCAACAAGATGTACACAATAGAAAGAAAGAAGACGAACATTTCAACAAGATGTACACAATAGAAAGAAAGAAAGAAGACGAACATTTCAACAAGATGTACACAATAGAAAGAAAGAAGACAAACATTTCAACAAGATGTACACAATAGAAAGAAAGAAGACGAACATTTCAACAAGATGTACACAATAGAAAGAAAGAAGACGAACATTTCAACAAGATGTACACAATAGAAAGAAAGAAGACAAACATTTCAACAAGATGTACACAATAGAAAGAAAGAAGACGAACATTTCAACAAGATGTACACAATAGAAAGAAAGAAGACAAACATTTCAACAAGATGTACACAATAGAAAGAAAGAAGACGAACATTTCAACAAGATGTACACAATAGAAAGAAAGAAAGAAGACGAACATTTCAACAAGATGTACACAATAGAAAGAAAGAAAGAAGACAAACATTTCAACAAGATGTACACAATAGAAATAAAGAAGACTAACATTTCAACAAGATGTACACAATAGAAAGAAAGAAGACGAACATTTCAACAAGATGTACACAATAGAAAGAAAGAAGACTAACATTTCAACAAGATGTACACAATAGAAAGAAAGAAGACGAACATTTCAACAAGATGTACACAATAGAAAGAAAGAAAAAAGACGAACATTTCAACAAGATGTACACAATAGAAAGAAAGAAGACAAACATTTCAACAAGATGTACACAATAGAAAGAAAGAAAGAAGACAAACATTTCAACAAGATGTACGCAATAGAAAGAAAGAAAGAAGACAAACATTTCAACAAGATGTACGCAATAGAAAGAAAGAAAGAAGACGAACATTTCAACAAGATGTACACAATAGAAAGAAATAAAGAAGACGAACATTTCAACAAGATGTACACAATAGAAAGAAAGAAGACAAACATTTCAACAAGATGTACACAATAGAAAGAAAGAAAGAAGACTAACATTTCAACAAGATGTACACAATAGAAAGAAAGAAGACGAACATTTCAACAAGATGTACACAATAGAAAGAAAGAAAGAAGACGAACATTTCAACAAGATGTACACAATAGAAAGAAAGAAGACGAACATTTCAACAAGATGTACACAATAGAAAGAAAGAAGACAAACATTTCAACAAGATGTACACAATAGAAAGAAAGAAAGAAGACGAACATTTCAACAAGATGTACACAATAGAAAGAAAGAAAGAAGACAAACATTTCAACAAGATGTACACAATAGAAAGAAAGAAAGAAGACGAACATTTCAACAAGATGTACACAATAGAAAGAAAGAAAGAAGACAAACATTTCAACAAGATGTACACAATAGAAAGAAAGAAAGAAGACGAACATTTCAACAAGATGTACACAATAGAAAGAAAGAAAGAAGACGAACATTTCAACAAGATGTACACAATAGAAAGAAAGAAAGAAGACTAACATTTCAACAAGATGTACACAATAGAAAGAAAGAAGACAAACGTTTCAACAAGATGTACACAATAGAAAGAAAGAAAGAAGACGAACATTTCAACAAGATGTACACAATAGAAAGAAAGAAAGAAGACTAACATTTCAACAAGATGTACACAATAGAAAGAAAGAAGACGAACATTTCAACAAGATGTACACAATAGAAAGAAAGAAAGAAGACAAACATTTCAACAAGATGTACACAATAGAAAGAAAGAAGACAAACATTTCAACAAGATGTACACAATAAAAGAAAGAAGACGAACATTTCAACAAGATGTACACAATAGAAAGAAAGAAAGAAGACAAACATTTCAACAAGATGTACACAATAGAAAGAAAGAAGACGAACATTTCAACAAGATGTACACAATAGAAAGAAAGAAGACAAACATTTCAACAAGATGTACACAATAGAAAGAAAGAAGACAAACATTTCAACAAGATGTACGCAATAGAAAGAAAGAAGACAAACATTTCAACAAGATGTACACAATAGAAAGAAAGAAGACAAACATTTCAACAAGATGTACACAATAGAAAGAAATAAAGAAGACGAACATTTCAACAAGATGTACACAATAGAAAGAAAGAAGACAAACATTTCAACAAGATGTACACAATAGAAAGAAAGAAGACTAACATTTCAACAAGATGTACACAATAGAAAGAAACAAGACAAACATTTCAACAAGATGTACACAATAGAAAGAAACAAGACGAACATTTCAACAAGATGTACACAATAGAAAGAAAGAAGACAAACATTTCAACAAGATGTACACAATAAAAGAAAGAAGACAAACATTTCAACAAGATGTACACAATAAAAGAAAGAAGACAAACATTTCAACAAGATGTACGCAATAGAAAGAAAGAAAGAAGACAAACATTTCAACAAGATGTACACAATAGAAAGAAAGAAGACGAACATTTCAACAAGATGTACACAATAGAAAGAAAGAAGACAAACATTTCAACAAGATGTACACAATAGAAAGAAAGAAAGAAGACAAACATTTCAACAAGATGTACGCAATAGAAAGAAAGAAGACGAACATTTCAACAAGATGTACACAATAGAAAGAAAGAAAGAAGACAAACATTTCAACAAGGTGTACACAATAGAAAGAAATAAAGAAGACAAACATTTCAACAAGATGTACACAATAGAAAGAAATAAAGAAGACGAACATTTCAACAAGATGTACACAATAGAAAGAAAGAAAGAAGACAAACATTTCAACAAGATGTACACAATAGAAAGAAAGAAAGAAGACAAACATTTCAACAAGATGTACACAATAGAAAGAAATAAAGAAGACGAACATTTCAACAAGATGTACACAATAGAAAGAAAGAAAGAAGACAAACGTTTCAACAAGATGTACACAATAGAAAGAAAGAAAGAAGACAAACATTTCAACAAGATGTACACAATAGAAAGAAATAAAGAAGACGAACATTTCAACAAGATGTACACAATAGAAAGAAAGAAAGAAGACAAACGTTTCAACAAGATGTACACAATAGAAAGAAAGAAGACAAACATTTCAACAAGATGTACACAATAGAAAGAAAGAAAGAAGACAAACATTTCAACAAGATGTACACAATAGAAAGAAATAAAGAAGACGAACATTTCAACAAGATGTACACAATAGAAAGAAATAAAGAAGACGAACATTTCAACAAGATGTACACAATAGAAAGAAAGAAAGAAGACAAATATTTCAACAAGATGTACACAATAGAAAGAAAGAAAGAAGACGAACATTTCAACAAGATGTACACAATAGAAAGAAATAAAGAAGACGAACATTTCAACAAGATGTACACAATAGAAAGAAAGAAAGAAGACAAACATTTCAACAAGATGTACACAATAGAAAGAAAGAAAGAAGACAAACATTTCAACAAGATGTACACAATAGAAAGAAATAGAGAAGACTAACATTTCAACAAGATGTACACAATAGAAAGAAAGAAGACAAACATTTCAACAAGATGTACACAATAGAAAGAAATAAAGAAGACGAACATTTCAACAAGATGTACACAATAGAAAGAAAGAAAAAAGACGAACATTTCAACAAGATGTACACAATAGAAAGAAAGAAGACAAACATTTCAACAAGATGTACACAATAGAAAGAAAGAAGACAAACATTTCAACAAGATGTACACAATAGAAAGAAAGAAAAAAGACGAACATTTCAACAAGATGTACACAATAGAAAGAAAGAAGACAAACATTTCAACAAGATGTACACAATAGAAAGAAAGAAGACAAACATTTCAACAAGATGTACACAATAGAAAGAAAGAAGACGAACATTTCAACAAGATGTACACAATAGAAAGAAATAAAGAAGACAAACATTTCAACAAGATGTACACAAAAGAAAGAAATAAAGAAGACAAACATTTCAACAAGATGTACACAATAGAAAGAAATAAAGAAGACAAACATTTCAACAAGATGTACACAATAGAAAGAAATAAAGAAGACAAACATTTCAACAAGATGTACACAATAGAAAGAAAGAAAGAAGACAAACATTTCAACAAGATGTACACAATAGAAAGAAACAAGACAAACATTTCAACAAGATGTACACAATAGAAAGAAAGAAAGAAGACAAACATTTCAACAAGATGTACACAATAGAAAGAAATAAAGAAGACAAACATTTCAACAAGATGTACACAATAGAAAGAAAGAAGACAAACATTTCAACAAGATGTACACAATAGAAAGAAAGAAGACAAACATTTCAACAAGATGTACACAATAGAAAGAAAGAAGACAAACATTTCAACAAGATGTACACAATAAAAGAAAGAAGACAAACATTTCAACAAGATGTACACAATAGAAATAAAGAAGACAAACATTTCAACAAGATGTACACAATAGAAAGAAAGAAAGAAGACAAACATTTCAACAAGATGTACACAATAGAAAGAAACAAGACAAACATTTCAACAAGATGTACACAATAGAAAGAAAGAAAGAAGACAAACATTTCAACAAGATGTACACAATAGAAAGAAATAAAGAAGACAAACATTTCAACAAGATGTACGCAATAGAAAGAAAGAAAAAAGACGAACATTTCAACAAGATGTACACAATAGAAAGAAAGAAGACAAACATTTCAACAAGATGTACACAATAGAAAGAAATAAAGAAGACAAACATTTCAACAAGATGTACACAATAGAAAGAAAGAAAAAAGACGAACATTTCAACAAGATGTACACAATAGAAAGAAAGAAGACAAACATTTCAACAAGATGTACACAATAGAAAGAAAGAAGACGAACATTTCAACAAGATGTACACAATAGAAAGAAATAAAGAAGACAAACATTTCAACAAGATGTACACAAAAGAAAGAAATAAAGAAGACAAACATTTCAACAAGATGTACACAATAGAAAGAAATAAAGAAGACAAACATTTCAACAAGATGTACACAATAGAAAGAAATAAAGAAGACAAACATTTCAACAAGATGTACACAATAGAAAGAAAGAAAGAAGACAAACATTTCAACAAGATGTACACAAAAGAAAGAAAGAAGACTAACATTTCAACAAGATGTACACAATAGAAAGAAACAAGACAAACATTTCAACAAGATGTACACAATAGAAAGAAAGAAAGAAGACAAACATTTCAACAAGATGTACACAATAGAAAGAAATAAAGAAGACAAACATTTCAACAAGATGTACACAATAGAAAGAAAGAAAGAAGACAAACATTTCAACAAGATGTACACAATAGAAAGAAAGAAACAAGACAAACATTTCAACAAGATGTACACAATAGAAAGAAAGAAAGAAGACAAACATTTCAACAAGATGTACACAATAGAAAGAAAGAAGACGAACATTTCAACAAGATGTACACAATAGAAAGAAAGAAGACAAACATTTCAACAAGATGTACACAATAGAAAGAAAGAAGACGAACATTTCAACAAGATATACACAATAGAAAGAAAGAAGACAAACATTTCAACAAGATGTACACAATAGAAATAAAGAAGACAAACATTTCAACAAGATGTACACAATAGAAAGAAAGAAGACGAACATTTCAACAAGATGTACACAATAGAAAGAAAGAAAGAAGACAAACATTTCAACAAGATGTACACAATAGAAAGAAATAAAGAAGACAAACATTTCAACAAGATGTACACAAAAGAAAGAAATAAAGAAGACAAACATTTCAACAAGATGTACACAATAGAAAGAAAGAAAAAAGACAAACATTTCAACAAGATGTACACAATAGAAAGAAATAAAGAAGACAAACATTTCAACAAGATGTACACAATAGAAAGAAACAAGACAAACATTTCAACAAGATGTACACAATAGAAAGAAAGAAGACAAACATTTCAACAAGATGTACACAAAAGAAAGAAAGAAGACAAACATTTCAACAAGATGTACACAATAGAAAGAAAGAAGACAAACATTTCAACAAGATGTACACAATAGAAAGAAAGAAGACAAACATTTCAACAAGATGTACACATTAGAAAGAAAGAAGACAAACATTTCAACAAGATGTACGCAATAGAAAGAAAGAAGACAAACATTTCAACAAGATGTACACAATAGAAAGAAAGAAGACAAACATTTCAACAAGATGTACACAATAGAAAGAAAGACTGGACTGTGTTTATTGTCTTTTTTTTTAAAGTTTGAAAGCAAGGTTGATTTGACAATTTGTGTACTTCTAATTAGCTAGTTACTATTTCCTACTTTGAATGAAGGATTCTCAAAACATATTTGACTACCTCAATGTTTTATAAAGTAGATATATAGATAATTTTGTGAGGAAATACCAGCACTAAATCTGTCTAAATCTTTCTTTTCGCTACGTAACTACAGACTATAGCAAAGTCTTACATACCAGAACATTCTAAGGACATGGAAATAGTCAAGCAATTTGTTTTGTTTAAAGATGGTCTGAATATCAGAAGAACTTCATGTTGCCAAATCTATTTTGGATCAGTTACGTATTTTTTGTCAGTAGAGATGCAATCTATGTTGGAGATGCCTTGCTGCTCGCTAATGGATCTCAGAACTATTTAGAGAACTTTCCTTTCTGATACTTTTCCATGTATAGGAATCGCTAACATCGGTAACTCCCGACATCTCTCCCAACGGTGACCTAACAGACAGGCGTGGACCGGGAGCTATTTGCCACAGGTCCTGACTGACAGTGTCGCAATGACAACAATCATGGCTAAAGTTTGGTGTAACATATACGTAGTGCACATTTTCCCGTTCCTTGGCCCGCTATAGGCAACCGTATGGGGGCCGGACTTAGATAATGGGAGGCCGTAGGCTAATTGAATTTGATGACCCCAAATGAAAAAGAAAAATAAACAGCGAAAAAATAAAATTACGCAATTTCTTTAAAACCTAGTGCACTCCGACAATAAAATTGGGCACAAATTTCGCTATTTCTTCTAAAAAATTGTTTTGCACCTTGTGCGAGGCTCAGACCAATCGAAGGCCCAAGTGAATGGTTTCATAGTTTTTAGACCAAAATCTGTAAGTTAATCTAAAACATAACTCGTATTTCTGTCACAATGTCATGAATACATTTTTATCAATCCTAGTCTTTTACAAACACACTCACACACACTAAACTACACAAACATATCAAACATATATTGATACAAATATACACACACACATTACCCCCCAAGCGCAGAAGAGCTAAAGAAAACTAAATTTGACCCCGAAGGAAAAGGGCTTTGTCTACATCAGGTGTGAGAAAATATGTACATCACAATCCGTTTGTGTGAAACACTGTTTCTGCACTCAACCTTAATCTTCGGAATCGAAGTCATATTGCCATATATATATATATATATATATATATATATATATATATATATATATATATATATATATATATATGTGACGACTATCTACTTTTAATGCACCACAAAACATTGAAGTAACAAACTCGACTAGCTTTCCTTTCTATTAATACAGCACTTTATTTCCTCTTTAGTTTCTACCTCACAACCTCCACTAACAGGCCTAGCCGCTCTACTGACTTCTGCATTCCTGACCTCTCGCTACCCCGCTAGGCTGACCCATTCAACCGCTGGACAGGTACAGAACAGGGGCGTAACTTAAGGGTGACACTCATGCTCCGCGACATACACACACACACACAAAGATCCTTTCACAACATTCCCCCCACCTTTCAGAAGCTGTTGGTACAACAGCACATCAAACTATCCTAAAACTAACATTTTAACTATCCTATGAAAGTGATTTATAAAATAGGAACAAATTTCAGATAAAGTATGAATCACACAATACAGGAGAATAAGGATACAAGAAAAGATACGCATAAAAATTAAAGGACATGGAGCATAAGGAAGCAATTCATAAAAGAGTAATAAGAAATCAATGTAATAATAAGAATTAGAATAATCATAATAACAGCAATGAAATCAGCTCTTGACGACATTCATGTTTTTCGTTCAGAGCCACTTCCATGTGAATATGTGCGGGTCGTCCATGAAAGTTAATGCACATTGAAAATCCCCGTCAATGTTGTTATACACAATGTTCCTATGTAGTCTTGAAGTTCAAGTTGGAATGCCTAGAGTTATAATTTGTTGCTGTCAGGGTTATCAGGAGATACTGTTCAACAATAGTTAAAATGAAATTTGTTGTTGTTAAAGCCATTGTTGATATGTAGAGTTGTGTGTACGTTGACATGGAATGATATAGCAAAATTAAGCAGTTACCTTTCCTCTTTATAAAAAAAGTGAACTTTTATTTTATCTCTCCCACCCAGAGTTGAACATTCAGACACTTACCGTGGACATCCTGACCTTATTTAGTTACACTTAGACTTTGGAGGGTGGAGAAGAAAACGAACTTACCGTCAAGGGACTGTTCTAGACATTCCGCGACAATGTGTCTGCAATAACGTTTCCCTTGCCAGGCACCGGTACCACTTGAAACGTAAAGCCCTGAAGACTCAGAGCCCAACGTGTCAGTTTTGCACTGGTCATCTTCTTAGTATTTAATGCTATAAGAGGTGCATGGTCAGTGTGCAGAACAAATGGTGCCCCTGCTAAGTATTTGGAAAACTTATTGATGGCCCACACTATTGCCAAACATTCCCTTTCTATTACTGCATACCTTTTTTCTGTTTCCGACAGTTTTCTGCTGGAATATAATACTGGATGTAAATCACCATGTACTTCCTGCATAAGGCAGGCTCCTAAGCCAACGGATGAGGCATCAGTAAAAAGGGTGAAAGGCTTTGATACATCAGGCAATTTCAGAATAGGTTCCATCTGAAAGGCCTGTCTTAAGTTCTGCAAGGCCTGCTCACATTCATCATTCCATGTGAGCTTCTTGGATGTCCTGAGCTCTGTGTCTGTGTTTCTCCCGTAGGTCTTTGTTCTCGTTAACGAAGTAATAGGTTCCAACAAAGACGCGAAATTTGGGATAAACTTCCTATAATAGTTGCAAAGACCTATCAAAGCTCGCACTTCTTTAAGTGATGTAGGCGTCTTCAGCTCTAAAATTTTCTGCACCGTTCCATGGACAGGTTTTAATTGACCTTTACCAACGACGTGCCCTAAAAATTGGATTTCGCCCATTCCAACCTGTCTTACTGGGTCTGGCCGTCAAACCATGCTGTCTCAATAACAATAGCAGGGATTGTATGCCCTCTACATGCTCCTCCCAACTGTTGTGGAATAAGCAGATGTCATCCAAATAAGCTACAACATCTGTACGACCCTCAAGCACTCTTCGAACTAGTTTGTTGAAGGTGGACGGTGCATTGGAGAGGCCAAAGCTCATGTAGTTCCAATGGTAGAGTCCAAACGGCGTGATGAAGGCGGTGAGTGGCTTCGCTCTTTCTGTAAGGGGTATCTGATAATATCCCCGAGACAAATCTAACTTGCTGAAAATTCTTGCTTGTGCTAACTTAACAAACAAATCTTCTGGATTTGGCATGGGTTCACAATCTGGCACTGTTACTTTGTTGAGGTGACGGTAATCTACGCATAATCTTATCTCGTCCTTATTTTTTTTCTTACAATAATAATTGGTGCTGAGTAGGGTGAGTCCGATCTCTCGATGATTCCTTCTTCCAGTAGCTCATGTATTTCCTTTAGCACTGCATCTCTGTGATGTAATGGGATGTCATATGGCCGCAACTTAATCGGTTTTGTCGACGTTAACTTTATGTCATGTCTAATTGTCGTTGTTCTTCCTGGTGTAGGAGTTAATATGTCTTTAAAAGACTCTAACACCTCCAGTATTTTCATTCTAACTCCCTGTGGTGCAGCTCCTATTTTGACATCATGCCAGTCTTCTTTTTCTCTTGGGAGTAGCGGTAATTCTGGACCTACGTCATCTCCATCATTTTCTTCACAAAGAAATGCACATGCTATTTGAGCTATGCCACTTGTCACTGCCGATTCAGTTGTACCATTGTCGTTGGCCAGTTCTAATTCGCAAGGTCGTAGGTGAAAATCACTAAGAATATTTGAGTGAAAAATTTTTCTTTTCTCTCTAATTTCAACTTCATAATCCACATTGGATATCCTTTTCGTGACTGCAAAAGGCCCTTGCCATGCTAGTTGCGATTTATTTGTTTTTGAAGGGAGAAGAACCCTAACTTGTTGCCCGGCTTTAAAAAGTCTTAATTTTCGACCTCTGTTGACTCTTTGTCTAACTAGTTCCCCCCTTTCTTCTAGGGCCGCTCTCGCTGCCTGACATGCAGTGACGATTCTGCTTCGGAGATCTATCACTTTCTCGTACGTGGTGCGGCTGTCGGGGTCAATATTCTGTTTGTACACCAAAGTTTTCAGAATGTCTATAGGGCCCCTAGGCTTTGCTCCATATACTAGCTCAAAGGGTGAAAATCCTGTGGAAGTTTGCGGTATTTCTCGATATGCAAACAAAACGCAAGGAAGAAGTAGATCCCAGTTTTCTGGTTTCTCGGACGACACCTTACTCAGTATACTTTTGATTGTTCCATTCAGTCTTTCACAGACCCCATTGCTCTGAGGGCAATATGGTGAGGTAAATACTTGATGAATTCCTAGTGTGCCAGTTATTTGCTTGGTTAGTTCTGCTACGAACTGGGGTCCTCTGTCTGAGAGAATGGTATCTGGGAGCCCCGTTCTAGCGAACAACATAATCAATGCCGACGTGATATCATCAGCAGTTGTGGACTTCAGAGGAATAGCTTCTGGCCACCTGGTAGCGAGATCAACTACTGTGAGAATGTATCGATGGCCCCTGGCTGACATTGGGTTCATTGGTCCCACTATATCAATGGCTATTTTTTCAAAGGGTTTCTCCGCTAAATCTGTTCGCTGTAATGGAGCCTGTCTTGGTGGTCGTTTGTCTTTAAGCATACAAACCTGACATGACCTAACATAATTTGTTACATCCTTAGTCATATTGGGCCAGTAGAAGGCTGTCTGGATTCTCTGTTTCGTCTTTAATGTACCCAAATGACCTGCGACTGACAAGTCATGGGCTTGATGCAAAATTTGGGGTCTATATTTTTGTGGCGCCACAAGCTGTATGAGCTCCCCCTTTGTATCTGTATATTTCCGTACCAACGTGTTGTTTTTGATCAGAAAGAAATGTTCCGTTGTTTTCGACTTCACCACGGATTTCTCTTTGGCAAATTTAAATATTTTCTCTAGTGACAGATCGGACCTCTGCCCTTCTTGAAACTCCTCTGGCGACCACATTTGACTCTCGCTATGAGACTCCCGAATCACACTGCCATTTTCTTCTAGAGACATATCTGTTGCGTTCTCCATTATGCCGTGGTCACTAATCAAGGTTTTTGCTTCAGTCTCCTCTCTCTGTCTTTGTCTAGCTTGTTGTCTGGTCTCCATTAATAGGACTTCTTCTCTGCACCATTTGTTAATTTCACCTTTTCTTAAATGTGGCATTCGTGAATGTATGTTACCTATGATCAAATCATATGGGCCATCTTTAAAAACTACAGCCATCACCTCTCCTTTCACATATGGTGTATTTACAATCACTTTAGCCACCGGCCAGCTGTACCTTTGTCCTCCAAAGACCTCAACCTGCTTCCAGGTCCCTGTATATTGGTCTTTCTCGACAAATGTATCTCTGACTGCGATTAGTGTTGCTCCCGTATCCCTGATAGTCAAGGCTCTCTTCTCGCCTACAAGCGTAGTGAAACAAGTAACTTCCCCATCACCCTTGTTAAGCACTGCAACATAGGCTCTGTTATTGTAATCTGATCTGTACCCCGCTTGTTGATGCAGGCCTCCTCTTCCTCCCCTATTTCTCTGTCGATTATTGTTACAGTTTCTGGCTATATGTCCGTACGTGCCACATTCAAAACAGCGCCTTGATTCTATAGTGGACAAACTCCTAGGCCTCATGCCATCATTCTGTTGCCTAAGTGTGGGTCGAGAACGCTGCCCCACTTGTATATTCGATACATTTCTAGTGGCAAATACAATGTCAGGTTGCTCAGTCTGGCAAGTTATTCGTTTGTCCGGATGAGCAGCCATATACCTTTGACACAGTTCTGTCAAACTTTTGAGATCTCGGGGTTGTCTTTCTTGTATAAATCCAAATAATTGTCCGTCACACAAAGTTAGTACTCTGTCTATTAAGAGGAACTCTTTGAGCTTACTAAAAGTTTTGTCTAGACCGGTCGCGTCAAACCATTTATCGAATGTCGTTGTCAGATCATTAACAAAAACTTTAAAATCCTGTCCGTCTTTGGGTTTCGTAGCGTAATATCTTCGTCTGTAACCGTCCTCTGTAAAGTCGTAGAATTCCAGTAAAGTCTTTTTTAATGTCTTATAATCTTTCATGCCTGATTCAGTCAGGGTCTGACATGCATCTAGCCCTTTACCCCCTATTAATGTCAGTAGTTGCGGTCCCCAAAGTTCCTGTCGGGTGTCTGTGGATATCGCTATGGTCTCAAATCTACGTATATAAGAGTCTAGGTTATCCATTTGTTCGTCAAATTTGGGAATTTTTTCAAATAGTCAGCTACTACGTCCTAGCATGTCCGTCTTATTTCTTTCTTCTCCTGGCATGTCTGTATTACTTCCTTCTTTACTTACTGTTTTTTCACTAGTTCCTTGTTGGCTTTTTAGTTTTTCTAAATTCAGTTTATGCTCATTTTCCAATTTAATTTTTTCTAACTGCTGCTTCCTATCCGCCTCTGTTTCTCTTTCTTTTCTATCCGCCTCTGCTTCTCTTTCTTTTCTATCCGCCTCTGTTTCTCTTTCTTTTCTATCCGCCTCTGCTTCTCTTTCTTTTCTTTCCGCCTCTGCTTCTCTTTCTTTTCTTTCCGCCTCTGCTTGCTTATCTTTCCTATCTGCCTCACGTTTTGCTCTTTCACTTTCCTGGTCTAGGCAATTCTGCACCCACTGGTCAAGCTCTGTTCCCGATAACCCTCTTCTCTCTCCCAACGCATAATATCTTTCTACTTTCTCAACTTCACTAATAGTTTTCTCCATGTCAACACCGCCACACACCTCAAAGCTAAAATAAAAATGATTGAACTAGTAACCTGGCAATGGAAATACTTACCCACTACAAGGGCTACAGCAATACGTCTTTTACACTATTCTACAGCTAATTGGGAGTTGATTTTTTTGGATGAAATAAGGAACGATAAAATAGGTACTGTCAAACTTTCATCCATATAGACACAGGGCAAAAATAAACAGATTTCATGTTAGCGATCTAGAAGATTAGAGTAAACAGAATGTATGCACAACCCTGTCACATCTAATATATAAGTATTTATGATCACAAGAGAGTCTTGCGCTTGATACGACAATGCGCCCTTTACCCTAGGACACTCTCTACTGACAATAAACACACACTAGAACAAGCTATACAATAAAACAATCAACATCTACACATCATACATTAGAAACTATTAGCTGAATGTTCAACTCAATACTCAAAACCCCCAAATATTAACGTTAATTTTGAAAACGAGGAAAGGTAAGCTACTTAGCTGCTGGATGTTTCAATGTTGCTGTCTCTCCTCCTTGAACACACACACACACACAGTTGTCAATGTGTCCGAGGAACTCACACTGGTCTAAATGGTTGCAGTTTGAATCTGTCTACGTTTCACCCACACGGAAATGGAAATATTGTCTTAGATGTCAGACACTGCTTTAGTTGAAGTGTCTTCTAGGTTGCATTGATGACGTCACTATGCAGTCCAATGTTAATCGATGTACGATGTACTAAAAGTGCAACTCTAAGAGGTAGACTAATGTAGACTAATGTAGACTAATGCTATTCGCTGTTATATATCCTTGGAACTATACAGAACTCCTGCCACAAGATAGGCCTATTCGTTAGTCAAATAAGTATGATTCAGATACAGTGTATTCAAAGTACCGGTATGTCACACGAAGGTATCAAGACTTGCTAGACTGTGGGTGACAACTAGCGGTGTAATAAAGCCAGATATTAATTCCTGAGGTGCAGAACAAGGCGACCGTTATACACTATAAATACGAACAGTGGACACTGTAGGGCTGGATCGAACTGCTGCTCCACCAAACATGTGACGACTATCTACTTTTAATGCACCACAAAACATTGAAGTAACAAACTCGACTAGCTTTCCTTTCTATTAATACAGCACTTTATTTCCTCTTTAGTTTCTACCTCACAACCTCCACTAACAGGCCTAGCCGCTCTACTGACTTCTGCATTCCTGACCTCTCGCTACCCCGCTAGGCTGACCCATTCAACCGCTGGACAGGTACAGAACAGGGGCGTAACTTAAGGGTGACACTCATGCTCCGCGACATACACACACACACACAAAGATCCTTTCACAACAATATATATATATATATATATATATATATATATATATATATATATATATATATATATATATATATATATTATATAAATATAATCATACATAAAAACAAAAACACATACTTAAATTTAAGACACACATAACTTCTCATAGACAAACCCTTCTAGGTATTATCCAATTGGTCTACTTCAGAGATGGAGTGGAGGAGGTCAAGTAATAACCAAATCTACCTGGTACACCTCCAATGACCTCTTTGCTCGTTATCTCTGTAGGAAGCTACCAGTGTTCCGGACAAGGCTATTAGTACACCTGATATTCTTTACCTGAAAATTCCAGAAACAATACACCTGGACTCTTGTGTTTAGACTTCTGTTAAACACGCCTGGGGAATCAGCGAAGAGTGCAGATGTACAGCTCTTTTCTGAATCATCACCTTCTTCATTAAGGATGATTGTTCTAGGGCAGGGGGGTGATTGTTCTATGGCAGGGGGAAGTTGATAGGATGAGGGGAAAAGAGAGAGAGAGAGAGAGAGAGACCGTTGTTGTTTAGTTGGTTTTGTAAGTGTCATAGAACATGGAACCTGCCGTCAGATAATGTTTAAATTTACATTAGATTGTGATGCGTTATAAAAAAAAAAAAAGGTGTCTGAGATGAAACCAGTCTACCAGCCTGCAGGAGCCAATTAGAAACATCAATGTCAAGGCGGGTAAATATTGAATATTTTTATTATCTGCAAACATAAGATGTATAGATGTTTGAAAATACATATACATGAATATATGTAAATGAATTTAATAAAACAAGAGGACTGCTAATGCGTTATAACTTTTTTGAAGTATTGTCTGTAATATAGAAGAAGAAGAACAAGAAGAAGAAGACTTGACAAGGGCTGCAGGCTTTCATGGTAGGGGCATGATAAATCGGCCTTTTAAAGACATTTTCACAAGGCAAAGTGAAGCCTGGTGTGAGGAAAACCGAAGAAAATGTGGATGGATGAGGTCGAGGAATGGACAGGCGCGTCTTGGCGAACTTTGGGAGAAACAGTATTGGACAAAGACACATGGTTAGAAGTTTTGAAAGAGTCATCCATGGTGCCTCAAAGACCCCTTCTCCATCACGTATGTACAAGACAGAAGATGCACTCTTTAAGTGCACACTTCTCATTCTTCTGTCTTACAAACATAATAGAAGCACTGACCTATAGCTCACAGGGCGAGACAATAACAAGAAGCTAAATTTGAGTTGGTTTTCAAGTCTCCATCATTGATACACATTTTACAATTACACATTAGACACGAGACACATTAGACACGAGACACATTAGACACGAGACACATTAGACACATTAGACACGAGACACATTAGACACGAGACACATTAGACACGAGACACATAAGAAACATTAGACAAGGTCGAATCATCAGAGGAAATCCATTTATCAAGCTCAATCTTACAACAAAATAGCACAGACAATCTAAACCACTGGTTCAAACATCGATATCTGTTTAAAACTTAAGGGTTTAAACTATACTAACAATATCTTTTTTTTAAACTAACAGTTTAAAGGGGAGGGCTCACGTGGTGTCCATTTGAGAGGTCATTTGTCTCGCACATTTGTTTTTAATTACTTCCACCACACTGCCCAGTTGAGCAATGAGATCAATCAACAAAAGGTAGGAAAAAAAAAAAAAACTTGACAGAACAGATTTGTGGCAGCTGGGTCACGGTGACCTGTCAAAGCTGTTTAGCAACGAAATATTTTGTCATGGATGATTTGCACATTGCACAGTTCCACGGGAAAACAAATACAGATTGATAGTTGTAAACACATAGGTTATGTGCTTTACTTCAGAAATAATACAAAATACAAATTAGGTTTTGTGTTTTTTTAAAGAAATAATACAAAATACAAATTACAGTTTACTGTACATGGGTACAGTCTATAGAACTAACCAGTTTACTGCACATGTGTACAGTCTATAGCAGGGGCGGACTGGCTATATGGGCATTTGGGCAAATGCCCGGTGGGCCGGTATCCAAATGGGCCGGTGGGGGTCACCGAAATGGCCGCATCAATGCCACTATGGCACAAATAATATTATTCCAGTTTGTATAATTTTCTCTTTTAAAAATGCCCTCTGAGTCTCGTGTTTAAAAAAAAATTCTCAGACTCTGCAGTGTAATACGTGTAATACTATTTTAATCTAACACATTTTCCAAAATAATATAATAGTCTACTTGTAGACTTCATCCTTTTAGGGCCTACATACTCAGTGATTAGAAAGCAACTTAAGGCCTATATTTCTTATAAAGATAGAGGTCACCGTATGCATGCTTCTAGATACATTATCAAACTTAACATAATGATTTTGAGTACAAGTAGACCTAGAATTAGATGCCCATCATATGATATAGATCTAGAATTTGTATTGAAATGCCCGGGCCGATTTTGACACCCAGTCCGCCCCTTGTCTATAGAACTAACCAGTTTACTGCACGTGTGTGCAGTCAATAGAACTAAACATTCTGATGAGCTTTTATAATTAAGATTATTTAAAAACTTACACTTTATTTATTCTATACAAAGATACACACGAGTCTTTTGAGATTTCAATGCATTCTGACATCCCACAGTGTTATGACATGTTAATTTAGCAGGGGTGGGGGTGGGGGGGTTTAGGATTTAATGTCATATTGAATAGAATTGTTTGTCTTGTTACACCACAGATCGGTTTGTTTGTCTTGTTACACCACAGATCGGTTTGTTTGTCTTGTTACACCACAGATCGGTTTGTTTGTTTTGTTACACCACAGATCGGTTTGTTTGTCTTGTTACACCACAGATCGGTTTGTTTGTCTTGTTACACCACAGATCGGTTTGTTTGTCTTGTTACACCACAGATCGGTTTGTTTGTCTTGTTACACCACAGATCGGTTTGTTTGTCTTGTTACACCACAGATCGGTTTGTTTGTCTTGTTACACCACAGATCGGTTTGTTTGTCTTGTTACACCACAGATCGGTTTGTTTGTTTGTTTACTTACGCCTAAAACTTTCTTACGCGGTAGATCTTAACCAAACAATTTGTAGTCACGATGTTTTGATTGGGGTTTTAAACAGACAAATCCTTCATTTCAAACGCCACCAACATGCTTTTATTATGACAAGGGATTTGAGAAATATGTTAACTAAAATAAACTGAAATATCTGTCACATATTTTTTGTCTACATTTATTTAAAACAAGTTCCACATTCCATCAGCATTAGGCGGAAACACAAAGAAAGAAATCAAACAGAAATCTGACATGGTTTAAGGATTGCACACATATGCCCGTTAGCTATTTACATAAAGAAACCCAGAACTGTTGTTGATTGTTGCTTGGATATTGACGTTTTAAAAACATCCCAAAATGTGGAAAGAAGGTTGAACTTTCAAATCTAGAGCGATGGGGGAGACTCCGAACAATATTTTCATGCAAACTGTCTAGAAAAAAAAAATAATTTAAAAAATGAGGTATTTTATCTTTTAGTGAGTTCTAAGTTAATCCAAATCTAAGCGATAATTTTTGTGAGGAATTTTTTTTTTATTATTCATTTGTTTATAAAATGGGTGGCTGCCTGGTCGTGCGGTATGCACGCTGGACTGTCGTTTGGTTGTCTCGTTGGTCCCGGGTTCATATCCTGCTCGCTGCCATCCCCCGTCGTCCTGCAGGAGGTTTGGACTAGGAAGTAAATTATTTTCAACTCTGAAGGAACATCCGTAACAAGTGGAATATTTCAAACAAAACAAAGACATATTTTGTTACCATATGGTACTTGTCAGGGGAGAGCAGTATTGTCACTAAAAGATCAATGTAACTTTATAACTTGTTGCGGATAGATCCAGGGACTATTAAATTCTCCCCCCCCCCCATAGAAAAAATGTACTAATTAAAAAATTTTGTTTGTTTGTTCTTTTTATTGAGCCCTAATACAGTAAGCTAATGACATTCATTGTTGATTGGTATACAAAGTAACACAACTGTAAACTGAGTGTTGATTCTGTTATACAATTTCGTTGTTGAGATTCTATCAATAGACTTTGAAAACTATGAACATGTTTTCTTGATTAGACTTAAAGACTTTTAGACTTGACGGAAACGGTTATACATACCAGCATTTCTCAATCGTTTACTAGTAACGCCCACGCGAAGCCCTCAATTAGTTATCTCTATCCATATATTAAAACTGTATACTTATGTTTTGGATGGGTATCTAGTTACAGTTCATTATGTTTTGGATGGGTATCTAGTTACAGTTCATTATGTTTTGGATGGGTATCTAGTTACAGTTCATTATGTTTTGGATGGGTATCTAGTTACAGTTCATTATGTTTTGGATGGGTATCTAGTTACAGTTCATTATGTTTTGGATGGGTATCTAGTTACAGTTCATTATGTTTTGGATGGGTATCTAGTTACAGTTCATTATGTTTTGGATGGGTATCTAGTTACAGTTCATTATGTTTTGGATGGGTATCTAGTTACAGTTCATTATGTTTTGGATGGGTATCTAGTTACAGTTCATTATGTTTTGGATGGGTATCTAGTTACAGTTCATTATGTTTTGGATGGGTATCTAGTTACAGTTCATTATGTTTTGGATGGGTATCTAGTTACAGTTCATTATGTTTTGGATGGGTATCTAGTTACAGTTCATTATGTTTTGGATGGGTATCTAGTTACAGTTCATTATGTTTTGGATGGGTATCTATTCATAGTTGATGATATTACAGGAATCGGTTAAAAATATAACTATTGATTAAGTTAGTGGTAATTAATTAATTTTGTATTATATAGATATTGCGAGTTAAACCTTACAGTATTTAAAGATATGGAAGTGATATTGCGGTTCTTCACATTAGATAAGCTTTTTAAAAAAAGTATTTTTAACATTTTGTTTGTTATTATTTCAGATTGCAAAAATAGTCTACCTTACCTACTTTTACTTTGCCAGGCCGTGGTACGGGGATTCCTATAATAAATTACCTCCCTTATATTTTATCAACAAAGAATGATACAAGTACGGTATATGAAATGTATGCAAATATAATAACACAAATCTATTAGCATCCATAAGTGGATTAATTTTAAACAACTATATTAAATTCTTCTTCCATCGTCTCACTTGAATCATCTATGACAAGTTTTGTTATGGGCTGTATACTTTAACGAAATGACAATTCTTGACAATTCTTTTAAATCTGTTAGTTTTATTTGAGGTCTTCAACATTTGGCCTGTACGAACAAGGAACATACAGCAATAAAGTATTGACCTTTTTGTTCTCCATGTCACATGAAAGACATAAGCAAGCTCCGCCCTCAAACACATCAACATGTCGATCAGGCTTCAAACATTCAACATGGTACTCTCGGTATTCAGCTGTTTCCGCCGGTGATTCTTACAGTCATACTATTTTATAATAGTTCTTGAAGTGGTCGTCAATCTTTGAGTGTGTGAGGTCTGTGTGCTGTGTGAGTGTTTCTACAAAAGTGCGTGGTGGTTTGTTTACCCAACCATTGCGTTGATAAGTCTAATTTTAAAACCCAACCATTGCGTTGATATGTCTAATTTTAAAACCCAACCATTGCGTTGATAAGTCTAATTTTAAAACCCAACCATTGCGTTGATAAGTTTAATTTTAAAACCCAACCATTGCGTTGATAAGTCTAATTTTAAAACCCAACCATTGCGTTGATATGTCTAATTTTAAAACCCAACCATTGCGTTGATAAGTCTAATTTTAAAACACAACCATTGCGTTGATAAGTCTAATTTTAAAACACAACCATTGCGTTGATAAGTCTAATTTTAAAACACAACCATTGCGTTGATAAGTCTAATTTTAAAACCCAACCATTGCGTTGATATGTCTAATTTTAAAACCCAACCATTGCGTTGATATGTCTAATTTTAAAACCCAACCATTGCGTTGATAAGTCTAATTTTAAAACCCAACCATTGCGTTGATATGTCTAATTTTAAAACCCAACCATTGCGTTGATATGTCTAATTTTAAAACCCAACCATTGCGTTGATAAGTCTAATTTTAAAACCCAACCATTGCGTTGATAAGTCTAATTTTAAAACCCAACCATTGCGTTGATATGTCTAATTTTAAAACCCAACCATTGCGTTGATATGTCTAATTTTAAAACCCAACCATTGCGTTGATAAGTCTAATTTTAAAACCCAACCATTGCGTTGATATGTCTAATTTTAAAACCCAACCATTGCGTTGATATGTCTAATTTTAAAACCCAACCATTGCGTTGATATGTCTAATTTTAAAACCCAACCATTGCGTTGATATGTCTAATTTTAAAACACAACCACAGAGTTGATATGTCTAATTTTAAAACACAACCACAGAGTTGATATGTCTAATTTTAAAACCCAAGCATATAATAAACATATCTAGTTATCAAACCCTAACCATTGAGTTCGAGTGTTTAGACTAAAACCCAAGCATTGAGTTGATACAAGTTACAGCTGACACTTTTGGAATTATTCAAGACTCAAATGATAGTGCTCACACACACACAGAAAGTAGAAAACAGAATTAGTAATGCTACTTAGAACTAACAATTAGTTTATGTACGATACATCGGGAGAACAAGAAATACGAATGTACACTTCAACTTACCACCAACTTTCAACGTACGCAAAATTCATCAACAACTTTAACCGACATTTTCTTCTGTGCTGAGTTCCAATCAAATAGTGAAGTTCAAACATCTTCCTGGAACTCTTGCACTCAGACATGTCATTAAGGAATGAAATAGTTATAATATATATAGGCCCCCTATAACAGATTTAGTGATAGTTATAATATATATAGGCCCCCTATTACAGATTTAGTGATAGTTATAATATATATAGGCCCCCTATTACAGATTTAGTGATATTTATAATATATATAGGCCCCATATTACAGATTTAGTGATATTTATAATATATATAGGCCCCGTATTACAGATTTAGTGATAGTTATAATATATATAGGCCCCCTATTACAGATTTAGTGATAGTTATAATATATATAGGCCCCCTATTACAGATTTAGTGATAGTTATAATATATATAGGCCCCCTATTTCAGATTTAGTGATAGTTATAATATATATAGACCCCCTATTACAGATTTAGTGATAGTTATAATATATATAGGCCCCCCTATTACAGATTTAGTGATATTTATAATATATATAGGCCCCCTATTACAGATTTAGTGATATTTCTAAAATATTTAGGCGCCTATTATAACTATTTATTGTATATGTTTATGTAAAGCAAAACAAAAACTATATAATCAGCAGCTATTGGCTTTATAGCTTCATATTTCAATGCATATATAGGCCTATGGACACGTAATGTTGGTTTATTGTGGGGTAAAAATGTGTGTGTATGCATGTGTGTGTGTGTGTGTGTGTATAAAACAGAAGAATGTGATTTATTAAGGTGAATGATGTCAACAAACTGATGGCGTGATGATAGTGTTGTTGTATCACATTCGCCTTGAATGGTTTTACATGCATACAGCTAATCAGATTAAATATGGCCGACAGCCCGCACAATTTTTTTTATTACATAGGACCGATCTGTAAGTTGGATACGATATTTCTTGGGTGGATTTTCAGACGACTATAATGGCTAAATGGTAAGTACTGAATGTATTCCATTCTATAATCGTTTTTCTTACCTTTATATAGATCTTAATTGTATTAGTGGTAGGTCAAGCCTTTGTTCTATCCTAATATATCTAGAAATAAAACAAAATAATGCAAGCTCAGTATATCTCTAACACTGGCTAAATAAACCTTCAACAAAATAATAATTTACGAAAACTTTCGAACTTTTAAAATTAAAAATATGTCGCTAAAGTTTTGTATGTAATTAAATAAATATCATCTGAGCTCTTAAACAATAGTTCATTTGTATTTCATCTTTGTCACTGATATTCTAACAGTTTGAGAGAGCAACTCATATAGACAGGTAATAGATTGTAGTGAAGCCACGAGAACCTTAATGTTAACTGCAGAGATTGCCCAGATGAAACATGCTATTGAAGTCCTCTGTCTTCCGTTTGTCACTTATGTGAGTTACGTTATGCAGCTTTTTCATTCAGAAGTCAGTAGCTACCGAGTAGCTACCAAGTAACTACAAAGTTGCTGTATAGATGCAAGACACGAAGGAGAAAAGTTGCTACCAGGTAGCTACCATGTTGTTGTATAGATGCAAGACACGAAGGAGAAAAGTTGCTACCAGGTAGCTACCATGTTGCTGTATAGATGCAAGACACGAAGGAGAAAAGTTGCTACCAGGTAGCTACCAAGTTGCTGTATAGATGCAAGACACGAAGGAAAAAAGTTGCTACCAGGTAGCTACCATGTTGCTGTATAGATGCAAGACACGAAGGAGAAAAGTTGCAACCAGGTAGCTACCATGTTGCTGTATAAATGCAAGACACGAAGGAGAAAAGTTGCTACCAGGTAGCTACCATGTTGCTGTATAAATGCAAGACACGAAGGAGAAAAGTTGCTACCAGGTAGCTACCAAGTTGCTGTATAGATGCAAGACACGAAGGAAAAAAGTTGCTACCAGGTAGCTACCATGTTGCTGTATAGATGCAAGACACGAAGGAGAAAAGTTGCAACCAGGTAGCTACCATGTTGCTGTATAGATGCAGGACACGAAGGAGAAAAGTTGCTACCAGGTAGCTACCATGTTGCTGTATAGATGCAAGACACGAAGGAGAAAAGTTGCTACCAGGTAGCTACCATGTTGCTGTATAGATGCAAGACACGAAGGAGAAAAGTTGCTACCAGGTAGCTACCAAGTTGCTATATAGATGCAAGAAACGAAAAGGAAAAGTCATCTCTGTCTCTGGGTACACGGAATAAGATTCCTATTGGATCTAAATGTCTTGGGTCAAGATGAAGAGTCATGAGCACTTGATGCATACAATTATTCAGCCTCAACAACAAGTCGTCCTACTGAATATAACATAGAGACCAAGACTTCCTATAAGTGTCAGCAAAGTGTGGACTTGTGATCTCTAATGACATAGAGACCAAGACTTCCTATAAGTGTCAGCAAAGTGTGGACTTGAGATCTCTAATGACATAGAGACCAAGACTTCCTATAAGTGTCAGCAAAGTGTGGACTTGTGATCTCTAATGACATAGAGACCAAGACTTCCTATAAGTGTCAGCAAAGTGTGGACTTGAGATCTCTAATGACATAGAGACCAAGACTTCCTATAAGTGTCAGCAAAGTGTGGACTTGTGATCTCTAATGACATAGAGACCAAGACTTCCTATAAGTGTCAGCAAAGTGTGGACTTGTGATCTCTAATGACATAGAGACCAAGACTTCCTATAAGTGTCAGCAAAGTGTGGACTTGTGATCTCTAATGACATAGAGACCAAGACTTCCTATAAGTGTCAGCAAAGTGTGGACTTGTGATCTCTAATGACAAAGAGACCAAGACTTCCTATAAGTTTCAGGAAAGTGTGGACTTGTGATCTCTACTGACATAGAGTCCAAGACTTTCTATAAGTTTCAGGAAAGTGTGGACTTGTGATCTCTACTGACATAGAGTCCAAGAGTTTCAGGAAAGTGTGGACTTGTGATCTCTACTGACATAGAGTCCAAGAGTTTCAGGAAAGTGTGGACTTGTGATCTCTACTGACATAGAGTCCAAGAGTTTCAGGAAAGTGTGGACTTGTGATCTCTACTGACATAGAGTCCAAGAGTTTCAGGAAAGTGTGGACTAATGTTCTCTTGTCACTATTCACAAAAAGTCTTTGTGTTTTAAATATTTGATGCGCTGTATCTTTGTGGAATTAGCCTGAACGCGTACTTCGGTACTTAGAAAAGACCACAGCTTAGCTTTTGAGTGCTGACCTTATCCCAGCAGATGGACCTTGTGACGTCATAGTGGTTAGCCTGATAATATAGACAAAAAAATCGGGTAAATATACGATGAACGAATGCTCTTCAAAAACAACTGAAATATTACTTGCTCATTCTTTTATACCTTTTTTCATTCTGTCTGTCTGTCTCTCTCTCTATCTCTCTTCCTCTTTAAGTCAACTTATCGATCTCTCTCTTTTTTTTTTTCGCTAACTAAGCCAATCTCTCACTCTTGCCCGTTTCCTCAGTCTGTCTCAATTTTATTCCACTATCAGTCTCTCTCCCCCACTCTCTCTCCCCCTCTCTCTCCCCCCCCCTCTCTTTCTCCCATTTCCTCAACAAGTCTCGCCACTTAGAATCGAACAACACAATGAAACAAGCACAATTTAAAAAAAATATCTTTTTTAAAATAACTAAAGTTATCTAAAGGAAAGAAATCCACACTTATAGTTATATCTCTAAATAGTGGAATTTATTTCCCTTATTCGATATCAAACAAAAATTATTATTATTAAGAATTAATTGACTAATTGGTTAGTTGTTTAATTGATTCATGTTTTGTGAAGTTAAATAAATAAAAGGTTACAGTTTCTCAACTTGACCCGAGAACGAAATAACATGTACAAACCTTTTTATCAGACAGACAGACAGACAGCGTAAGTTGATATAAGCTTTGTAAAAAGCAAGATAGATCTAGATCCACTCTAAATTTGTGTATGTATGCTCATATAGGTAGAAAAAAACAACAGAAAACTCCACACACACACGCACACACACACACACATATACTGAAGACTGAAAGATCGGATTTTCCCTTTTTTCTTTCCTCGGATCACTGCGAAGTGTTTTAGCGCTACGCTGAACTCAATGTTTTCTCTCGGTCTTGGACAGCGGCACTTTTTTTTTTCTCGCGCTGCGATGTGCCACGGACCATTCCTGCTCCCCGTTGGCTGGGGCGTTCGTTCTCTGGTGTCTGGTGTTATGCTCACACTGCTAGATTCTAGTCTCTTTTGGATGTCTTTCTATATCATCACTGAGGTTTTTTTCTCTCTAATAAACAAACATTTAATGGACTCTTTCAGTCACCATAGCAACGGACTCGAGGGATTGAGTATATTAAAGTAAAAGGTACGTTGTTTTTTTTACTACCTTAACTTGACCTCTTGTTCTTTTCAACAAGTTACATAATGGTTTAAATCAACATGTTCTTGTCTATGATTGGACACTCACTTTCAATAACTAGAGTGTCTGTATCTAATAAACAAAAGACCAGTTATTGTCTTCAATATTTGACATCGCAGCAGCAGCAGCAGGGCTGGTGGACGTTGTTTTTTTATCTGGTTGATAATCGAGGTCAACAAAAATCTGATAAAGATAGAACATTCAGTGTAGATATAATGAACTATAATTACACTATTTGGTGTAATATATTGGTAATAATAAGCATAATAATAATTATTATTATAATTATAATAATCTTTATATCCTTGAGGAAATGTAACTTACTAATTGTGAATTAAACTGAACAAAAGATGAGGGCAAACGAATCACACGCCAGCACACACACACACAATAAAATTTCCAACTACAGTGTCACTTATACATCAGATGTGAAGTTTACATTGGAGAGTCTGAGTCTAGTCAATGTATCTACTAGAGACAGACAAATCACAATTAGATCTGTAATAAGTCATTGGTTAATGATGTAAATCATTTGAATATAATTAACTATCATCTTAAATATAAATAATCAGATCTCCAGGTAAAGGCATTTTGGAATCTTTAGTGCGTAGAAATTGGAAAGGGTAGGGTGCGGTCAAAGTTTTAGCATTTCTGTTTATTTCCGGCCTTAATCCAAAATAAGATTTATGCTACATGTAACGTAGATGTTGCGTAGAGTGTTTTGTGGTGGCGTTGGCCTCCGCTTTTAAAACGCTTTTATAACACAATTGAAAGCCAGTTTTCTATCGGTCATGTATCGCATAAAGAAAAACTGAATACAAATTTTTTTAATGTTATTTTTTTCCGCGCGTGGATGAGCAGGAGTTGTTTTGTTTTTTTTAATCGTTATAAAGCTCAACAAAAACAACAAAGTTTCTAACCCAATATTTTAAACTTCACTGACTTGTTCGTTTTTTTTTCTTATTAAAGTGCACGGCATTTAAAACATATTTTTTAATATCCCTGCGGATGACCCCTCAAACTTCCTGCCAGTTTTAATGGGTATCTATAGCTACAGTCTGATTTTAACAAAATTGCAATATATATACATATATATACAGTGCTTTTTGTGTAAAATAAATAGGTGCCGGAACTCAGTGATGAATTGCCTAACTTTTAACTACTAATAAATTAATAATAAACGTTAAAATACGAGAAAAGTAGTAATGTTTTACCCCACATTGAAAAAGGTGCCGGTAAGCCGTACCGATGCGTACCGTCACAAAAAAGCCCTATATATATATATAATACAAAACCACTGACAGATTCAAGTATCAACAGATCTCTTCAACTATTAATCGAATCGGCATGAACTATTTTGTACACAGATTCCTTCTAACTCTTAGTATATATATTCTCGATTTTAACCTTTTCTTGTCTGATCGGTCAAATGTTACCCTCGTGGCCTGCCATCGTTTAGTTGACGTCTTTTGCATGATCAAAACAGGCCCACTACAAAGATACAATTTACCCCCTCCAACTCCTCTCTTGATCTGTGCAATGCCCAACCTGGACATCTGTAATCAACTGACGCTTTAGCTTCTTCACCCTTATCTCTATTTCTGGGGTGTTTAAACCATCGGTAATGCAGAACCCTTCCTTTATGCTTGCTCTCCATAAGGATGTTACCAGTTCTTTTCTCCCATTGTGTCATTCTAAAGAGATTCATGTCACTCTTGCATGCATCAGTATACCTTAGCAGTGGACGACCTGCAGCTCTCCTGCCTTCTGTTAGATCACCTTACAAAATATCTTGTGGGAAACGACCAGTGGCATTCTGTGAACATGTCCAAGTTATCTATGGCGCGGACATCCAGGCAAATTGCTGGAGATATATAGTTTTATAGTTTTTATTTTGGGTGATGATGTCAATCTGTTCTAAGTCTTTATTCAGTTTGTTTAATGAGCTAGTTTCGTCTGGAGTAGGTATTGACTGATATTGACTTCCTTCTTAACAACTCTTCACATGTTCACTAACAACACGCTCTACGGGACAAAAAGATAAAAAGATAAAAGCTGAATACAAGTATAATGGAGAAAAACATCTTAAGATGCAGGTGAAGTCATTTCACTATAATCTTTCAACAGAAGCTGACATTATTTAGATCTTGAATCAAGAATAGTAGCTACCAGTATTATTTGCAGTAAGCTACCAGCTAGTCCTTCTAATTATTGCAGTAAGCTACCAGCTAGTCCTTCTAATTATTGCAGTAAGCTACCAGCTAGTCCTTCTAATTATTGCAGTAAGCTACCAGCTAGTCCTTCTAATTATTGCAGTAAGCTACCAGCTAGTCCTTCTTAAACAGCCCCTGAAAGTTAACACCAACATTAAGACCAAACTTGTGAACTCCCCACTCTCCCATTGAAATGTAAGAACAGAAGTCAACATTTGTTCAACAGATGCTTCAGACTAAGTGCAGACAAAAGTAAACGAGATCAAATGAGGAAAGATGACACCAGGAAAACATTGGTTGCCTTACAACATAACACATTTAGGACAGAACAAAGAAAACGATAACTTATTACTCCTATTTTTTTGTTGAATTTTTACTTCAATAATTTTTTAAAATCTATTAAAGAATCCGGCCCCTTGATTTTCGCCATATTTTTGTTGTTGCCATTGCATCGTTTGAAGCAAGACTTTTGTCTCTCCAACGTGATCTCCGTACTGAGACAGCGCTAGGCTCTAGTGTCCACTAACAGTCCCCAACGTGATCTCCGTACTGAGACAGCGCTAGGCTCTAGTTCCACTAACAGTCTTGTAGACCTTTTTGTTGGCTTTCCTAGTCGTTAAAGTCGGACAGGACGAAATGGCTGAACTGAAATGAGCATGGAATGTTTGGTAGAATGTTGTTGTTTTTTTAACTTTAAAAAAAAAGTTGTATCAATTTCCAAATACAACAAAACAAACAGCTCAACATTCAATCATTCAACCAACGTGAACAGAAAACAAAAAACTGAGATCAGAGAAGAAAAACTAAGGCCAGGCTAAATGAGCATAAAGTATTACTATGTGACACGTAATGCAAGCGTCAAGGTCTCACTTGACCTGTAAAACATTAGTTTGAAGATGTTACTATAACTTTCCCTTATTACTAAAAATAGTTAAGAGCGTTGAAAAATGAGTTGCTGGCGAAACTAATGTTTAGTGAGGGTATATATTTATATATATACAAGGGAAGATAAAAAGAGGGAGTGAGTCATAATAGTTTCACATTGCACATTAAGCCTACTTTTGTGAACCTTTAACAGAAATGTATTTCAGATTGTGTCTTTTTAGTTAATGTTCAATTGTTTCGTGACTCTTCTTGAATTTTCAAAGTTCTATTTCAGAAAAAGTTTTCGGTTATTTCTTCAGTATCTCTGGCAACATTGCGGGTCATCATACATACTTTCTAAAATACTGAGACATTAACCATCCCATCCTATCCTTACACCAAGTTATGTCCGCTTCTATAGGGGCCACAATTATGTCTACGCCACAGGTTTTGAAAAAATTTAATATTTGGAATACATTTTATAACATGAGTGACATCTTTGGTTTAAAAAAAACTTATCACGAAATATTGATGGGTGAAGATGGGTGATGATTTATTAACATACAAATGAAAATGATTCTAAGTATTATCAATCTATAAAGGAAGGAATTTTTTTTCGGGTGGAGGGTTTTGGGGGGATTTTTTTCTCCCTCTCCCCCGCAAAAAAATTATATATATGTGAGTGTGTGTGTACATAATTAATCTTTTTTACATTCTGACCCTTCATTCTTTCGGAAGACGCTTATTGTATTCTAGAATAGGTTCTTCCTGGAGTTAGTGGAAAACTTTGTAGACTCCCCGCCATTGCCAGCAAAGGGGTCTGGGGGAGCGCTGTAAGCTCACCCAACGCCCCGCCATCAAGCACTATTTCCGGTATTGAAATATATGTGTGTTTATACATAATTAATCTTTATTACATTCTGACACTTGATTCTTTCCGAAGACGTTTATTGTACCCTAGAATAGGTTCTTCACAGAGTTAGTGGAAACAATTGTAGACTCCTCGTTCTTGCCAAAACGCACTATTTCCGGTATTGAAAGCCAACAAAATGCATATTCTGAGGTATCTACACTGCATTATCCTGCTATTAAAATGTTTTATTTCAAAAACCTAATCTGCTATTCTTACTTAGGTCCTCCCTCGTCGTTCGGCGCATTGGGCGGCAAGCTGCTTCCACAAAAATCTGTCACTGACAATGTCTGAAGCCTCTTCCACCCTGCTCTGAGGAACTCCATGAAAGTGTGGCGCCAAGTTGTACTAGGATCTCCCTGTTTGCGCTTTCCTCGTAATGGCCTCTATGTCATCGCAACTCTTACTATGCGTAATTCATTTAGTTGGAGAACATGTCCCGCAAACCTCATGCGACGCTCTGTCATAATCTTACTAAGGGTCGACTCCCAATTTGGCATAGGATTTCCTTGATTTAGACCCGATCTCTATAACTGACTCCTAAAATCCGTCTTAGCAATCTTTGTTGAGCCACATTTAGTCTTTTTCAATTTCGGCAGATGACTATTCACTGCACTTTATTAATGGAGCCCAGCCACTGGTAGAAATTTGTAACCTCTCTTGGCTATGCTTTTGGAATTAGGTGACTGTAGTTTGCTTTAAATTTTATATTGAAAAGGGAAGTTTTTATCGTCAAAATCATTTTTTTTATATTAAAAACCCCCTTAGCTACGCTCATAGAATTAGGTGACTATAGTTTGCTTTAGAATAAAATTAAAGAGAAAGGTTTTCAACCTCAAAACTCTCAGTATGGGGGTATTTAAACTCAAAACCACCAAGAGGGGTTTTAAACTTTCAAAATAAAGCCATCTGGAAAAGGGGTTTAAACTCAAAACACCACTTGGCTTGGCTACGCTCATAGAATTTTGAGTGTGTAATATGCTTTTTGTTATATTGAAGAGGTGTTTTTTTTTTTAGCTTCAAACCCCCGCTGAACATATATATATATGTTATGAGTGATTTGAAAACTCCCTTAAAGACCACTAATGATGCCTTTACTGAAAGAATCGGAAGGCTAGACGGCGTGAGTCACTTGTAAACAAATCTAAACCAGCGCATTAGGTAAACACTGTGAACTTGCGTGTTAGAGGTTGACATGCTACACAATTCAATAGGCTGCACTCGGCTAAAGGTTAAGTCGGCTTTGGGGGCATTTTTTAACAAGCCGAACATTTAAATATTTAATTGAAACATTTGAATCTCTAGTTGCAACAATGGAATCATTAATTGAAACATTTTAATATTTAATTGAAACATTTGAATCTTTAGATGAAACATTTGAATCTTTAGATGAAACATTTGAATCTTTAATTGAAACATTTGAATCTTTAATTGAAACATTTGAATCCTTAATTGAAACATTTGAACCTTTGAGAGTGTTCCCTACCTTTAATTATTTCACAGTTGCCCACGAACTCTCAAAGTTAGTGCAGTTCTCAGTATGTAAAATGTACGTCCTTGACCTTTCAAAATTATTTTGTTTTTTTGCGACCTTTTTTTTTGTTGTCTCTGTGCATGTCCCGCTTCAATCTCGAAAAAAAAAAGGAAATTCTATCGAAACTCTGATTTCTCCAGGCCCTCATCGTGCTCCAAATAAGCGCCAATCTACTTTTGGTCTTCCAAAAGTGTGACAAATAATAGGCACGCTTAATGTTGGTACATAGAGCATTTTCAAAGCAAGGTGAAAATCTGTTTAAGATAAGATAAGATAAGATAATTTTTATTGATCCAATCAAATGGAAATTCAGTTTGACTACAATTGACAACCTCAGCGTAACTGCTGTACAATAACAATATAGATGAAAACTTCGAACAACATTCACACACTAAACACATACACATTCACAACCAGCGCTTTATAAATTAGACTTCTATGTACTTCTCGATGACGACAGCTGATATTGTAACACTCTGACCGAAAGTGAGATAAAGGAGTTTTTAAATCTTTCTGTTTTAGTCCTAATGAAAAGGAGACGACCACTTCATTCAGATCTTATTTAACAGTGGTTTAATGGGTGCAGGTTGTCTTTCAGAATCGTGAATGTTTTGGAAAGGCATCTTTCATGAAAAAGCTCTTCAAGAGATGGTAGCTGTGTTCGAGTGATATACGATACTTTTTTAATTAGTGTAAGTCTTAGTGCCAGTGAAGTATTACCATACCAGCAGGTGATGGCAAAGTTGATTAGACTGCTGATGATTGCTGTATAGAAAAGTTTAATAATTGTTTTGTCGATGTTACATTTTCTTAGCTTTCTGAGATAGAAGAGTCGTTGGTGAATTTTTGAGTAAAGGTTTTGGCAGTGTTCCCTCCATTTCAGTTTGTTGTTGATGGTTGTACCTAGGTATTTCTAGTCTTGGACTTGTTCTACGGTTTGGTTGTTTATTTGTATTTCTGCAAGATGGCCTTTACGTTTCCTAAAATCAGTAGTTTAGATCTGGATTATTTGCAACTCCAGATTTTATAGAAGGCACAGAGTGGCCTAAAAGTGAACTGCTTTAGTTTAGATCTGGATTATTTGCAACTCCAGATTTTATAGAAGGCACAGAGTGGCCTAAAAGTGAACTGCTTTTAAAGTCATGGAGTATAGAACTTGGGTTGCGCTACTCGTCAAAAGACAATAATTACAGTACCGTATCAGAAATTTCTCATCACTGACTTGTACTAAACAAAGAAAGACAAGAGATAGTGGAGACAATCAATAGAAGAGAGAAAGAAGGAAAAAGAAAAGTTCCTGGTGTCTCAACCTTCAGAGGACAAGAAAAAAAAACTGTCTTGGGTTACCAAAACCATTTTTAATTGCATGTGTTGACTTTATATATATATATATTTTTAATATTTAGTTAGAGCATGATGCCAAGTAACATCGAATGTATCGTTGTTTTTCAAAGATGTTCTTCCAAAATCTTTCAAGAAATTAAAATAGGCAAGAAACTTTCACTATCTCTCATTAGCTACCACATTTAATTATTCAAACAGTTTTCTCTCACGAGTTCTCTCGTCACAAAATTGCCTCATTCTAAGAACAGTAACTCTTCTATTTAGGAAAGAACATTTTTTTTTGTCTTCGTTTTTATTTGTAGAGATTCGGAACGTCTGGTCCGTGTTCTTTCTTTCTATCTCGTTCATTCTGGCCATCTCTCTATCTCGTTCATTTTGGCCATCTCTCTATCTCGTTCATCACGACATGGCCTAAATTGTGCCGATGTGCCTCAAATCAAAAAAAAAAATCATATCTCGTTCATTTTGGCCATCTCTCTATCTCGTTCATTTATTTTTGGCCATCTCTCTATCTCATTCATTTTGGCCATTTCTCTATCTCGTTCATTCATTATGGCCATCTCTCTATCTCGTTCATTTATTTTGACTATCTCTCTATCTTGTTCACATATCCTGGCCATCTCTCTATCTTGTTCACATATCCTGGCCATCTCTCTATCTTGTTCACATATCCTGGCCATCTCTCTATCTTGTTCACATATCCTGGCCATCTCTCTATCTTGTTCACATATCCTGGCCATCTCTCTATCTCGTTCATTTATTTTGGCTATCTCTCTATCTTGTTCACATATCCTGGCCATCTCTCTATCTTGTTCACATATCCTGGCCATCTCTCTATCTCTTTCATTTATTTTGGCTATCTCTCTATCTTGTTCACATATCCTGGCCATATCTCTATCTTGTTCACATATCCTGGCCATCTCTCTATCTCGTTCATTTATTTTGGCTATCTCTCTATCTTGTTCACATATCCTGGCCATCTCTCTATCTTGTTCACATATCCTGGCCATCTCTCTATCTTGTTCACATCTCCTGGCCATCTCTCTATCTCGTTCATTTATTTTGGCTATCTCTCTATCTTGTTCACATATCCTGGCCATCTCTCTATCTTGTTCACATATCCTGGCCATCTCTCTATCTTGTTCACATATCCTGGCCATCTCTCTATCTCGTTCATTTATTTTGGCAATCTCTCTATCTTGTTCAGATATCCTGGCCATCTCTCTATCATGTTCACCTATCCTGGCCATCTCTCTATCTTGTTCACCTATCCTGGCCATCTCTCTATCTTGTTCACCTATCCTGGCCATCTCTCTATCTTGTTCACCTATCCTGGCCATCTCTCTATCTTGTTCACCTATCCTGGCCATCTCTCTATCTTGTTCACCTATCCTGGCCATCTCTCTACCTTGTTCACCTATCCTGGCCATCTCTCTATCTTGTCTATCTCTGTCACCTCCCCTTAGCCCCGGCTGTCATTTGAGTCCGTCTGAAACAGGCTTATTGCCAAGGCTGTGTTGCCCAGTTCCGACGTCTCATGTCGTTTGGAGTGACCATTGTGGCCTTTTACACTGTGTCACTCAGAGTTAGTATGGTGCTCCAAGTGACCAGTCATCAGAAGTGACCACGATTGCTTTATCACCCCCAGGTTCCGCAGTCAGGGCCGGATTTTGTAATGAGTCGCCCGTGGGGTCGGTGTGAAAATAGCGTTAGGTTGATTACCTCTAAGAAACACACAACGAGAGAGAGAGAGAGAGAGAGAGAGAGAGAGAGAGAGAGAGATGAGGACGGGGGAATTAATTCTCCCCTTAGACATCGCAGTACTCAGTACATAGGAACAGATTTTGTACTAGTCTCTCTACCAATAGACAAGTCTTCTATGTGGCGTCACAGTTACCTATGGAATGATAACTAAAAGATATTTTATTTACAAATCTATCTTAAATTTGAAATCACAACTGAACAAGTAACTAAGAATTGTTAAGCAATATAGAGTTAGATAAATTGTTAGTTTTACAGTATGCAAAGCCCGTAATCATTGAGTAGACTTTTCATTTTGTATGTAATCGGGGATTGAAATATATGTATATCCATAAAATAATATTAATTATGGTACATATATTTCAATCCCCGATTACATAATACATTTTTGGTTCTGTTACATGACAGATCATGGAAATATCGATAGAATCATATATTAACAAGATACAATACTTCTCAATGAAACCTTAATCATTTCCTCTCTTTACCCTTCATTCTTTTTTCCCCTCTTTTCTCACTCTCTCTCTCTCTCTCTCACTCACTCTCTCTCTCACTCTCTCTCACTCTCTCTCTCACTCTCTCTCACTCACTCTCTCTCTCACTCTCTCTCACTCTCTCTCTCTCTCTCTCTCTCTGTTAACCCATAGTTCCTCGTGTACTTGTCTATTTTTGTCATTCTGAATTGAACATCGTCACTTTGGCCTTATGTGTCATTTGGTCTATATCTCACATTGATCTATTGTGCCAAGTTGATCTATACCTCTATATGTCACATTGATCTATTGTGCCAAGTTGATCTATACCTCTATATCTCACATTGATCTATTGTGCCAAGTTGATCTATACCTCTATATCTCACATTGATCTATTGTGCCAAGTTGATCTATACCTCTATATCTCACATTGATCTATTGTGCCAAGTTGATCTATACCTCTATATCTCACATTGATCTATTGTGCCAAGTTGATCTATACCTCTATATCTCACATTGATCTATTGTGCCAAGTTGATCTGTAGCTCTATATGTCACATTGATCTATTGTGCCAAGTTGATCTATAACTCTATATGTCACATTGATCTATTGTGCCAAGTTGATCTGTAACTCTATATGTCACATTGATCTATTGTGCCAAGTTGATCTATAACTCTATATGTCAGATTGATCTATTGTGCCAAGTTGATCTATAACTCTATATGTCAGATTGATCTATTGTGCCAAGTTGATCTATAACTTTATATGTCACATTGATCTATTGTGCCAAGTTGAACTATAATTCTATATGTCACATTGATCTATTGTGCCAAGTTGATCTATAACTTTATATGTCACATTGATCTATTGTGCCTAGTTGATCTGTAACTCTATATGTCACATTGATCTATTGTGCCAAGTTGATCTATAACTCTATATGTCAGATTGATCTATTGTGCCAAGTTGATCTATAACTTTATATGTCACATTGATCTATTGTGCCAAGTTGATCTATAATTCTATATGTCACATTGATCTATTGTGCCAAGTTGATCTATAACTTTATATGTCACATTGATCTATTGTGCCAAGTTGATCTATACCTCTATATGTCACATTGATCTATTGTGCCAAGTTGATCTATACCTCTATATGTCACATTGATCTATTGTGCCAAGTTGATCTATACCTCTATATGTCACATTGATCTATTGTGCCAAGTCAATCTATAACTCTATATGTCACATTAATCTATTGTGCCAAGTTGATCTATACCTCTATATGTCACATTGATCTATTGTGCCAAGTCCATCTATAACTCTATATGTCACATTGATCTATTGTGCCAAGTCCATCTATAACTCTATATGTCACATTGATCTATTGTGCCAAGTTGATCTGTAGCTGTATATGTCACATTGATCTATTGTGCCAAGTTGATCTGTAGCTGTATATGTCACATTGATCTATTGTGCCTAGTTGATCTGTAACTTTATATGTCACATTGATCTATTGTGCCAAGTAGATCTATAACTCTATATCTCACATTGATCTATTGTGCCAAGTTGATTTATAACTCTATATGTCACATTGATCTATTGTGCCAAGTTGATCTATAACTCTATATGTCACATTGATCTATTGTGCCAAGTTGATCTATAACTCTATATGTCACATTGATCTATTGTGCCAAGTTGATTTATAACTCTATATGTCACATTGATCTATTGTGCCAAGTTGATTTATAACTCTATATGTCACATTGATCTATTGTGCCAAGTTGATTTATAACTCTATATGTCACATTGATCTATTGTGCCAAGTTGATCTGTAGCTGTATATGTCACATTGATCTATTGTGCCAAGTTGATTTATAACTCTATATGTCACATTGATCTATTGTGCCAAGTTGATTTATAACTCTATATGTCACATTGATCTATTGTGCCAAGTTGATCTGTAGCTGTATATGTCACATTGATCTATTGTGCCAAGTTGATTTATAACTCTATATGTCACATTGATCTATTGTGCCAAGGTGATATAAAACTCTATATCTCACATTGATCTATTGTGCCAAGTTGATCTATAACTCTATATGTCACATTGATCTATTGTGCCAAGTTGATTTATAACTCTATATGTCACATTGATCTATTGTGCCAAGTTGATCTGTAGCTGTATATGTCACATTGATCTATTGTGCCAAGTTGATCTATAACTCTATATGTCACATTGATCTATTGTGCCAAGTTGATCTGTAGCTGTATATGTCACATTGATCTATTGTGCCAAGTTGATTTATAACTCTATATGTCACATTGATCTATTGTGCCAAGTTGATTTATAACTCTATATGTCACATTGATCTATTGTGCCAAGTTGATCTGTAGCTGTATATGTCACATTGATCTATTGTGCCAAGTTGATTTATAACTCTATATGTCACATTGATCTATTGTGCCAAGGTGATATAAAACTCTATATCTCACATTGATCTATTGTGCCAAGTTGATCTGTAGCTGTATATGTCACATTGATCTATTGTGCCAAGTTGATCTATAACTCTATATGTCACATTGATCTATTGTGCCAAGTTGATCTGTAGCTGTATATGTCACATTGATCTATTGTGCCTAGTTGATCTGTAACTCTATATGTCACATTGATCTATTGTGCCAAGTTGATCTATAACTCTATATGTCACATTGATCTATTGTGCCAAGTTGATCTATAACTCTATATGTCACATTGATCTATTGTGCCAAGTTGATCTATAACTCTATATGTCACATTGATCTATTGTGCCAAGTTGATCTATAACTCTATATGTCACATTGATCTATTGTGCCAAGTTGATCTGTAGCTGTATATGTCACATTGATCTATTGTGCCTAGTTGATCTGTGTCGGTGCGTAGATTATGGCATTCTAGCACCAATGTGTATTAAGTGCACTATTTGTGAACGCACTTTCTTTTTGTTGCCTTGCTTGTAAGTTGATGGAGTGTTTTGTTCTGCTGGTGTAACGTTTGTTGAGATTCTTCTGTGTTCCCCTGTTTAGGGTGAGTATCTAAGGCATAACTGCGTTTCGCAGTTGTTTCGATGCCATAGTGATAGTCTACTAGACCTTTTTAGTTTGTCTTTACTTTGTCTTTACAGGGAGTTAGTTTGGGATTGGAAGTCTACGCTGGTGACTAAAGACAGCAGTGTGTTGTGTTGTGGTTTCGAACATAAATGTGTACGTTGTGGGACAGCAAGGGGTATAATTATTATTTAATTAATAAATTCACAGTATTTTAAAATGTTCCAAATTCAATGTCATTACTCCATTAGTTTGTCATCATACTTATATTTATATCATTAAATATTTACATTGTTACCAGTGAGTCATTTATTTATTGTAAGCACGAAGGTGCCTGGTTGAATGTCAGGGGCCCGGGCAAACGAGCTAAGGCCTTAACATAACCCTGACAATCTGTAACTCTATATGTCACATTGATCTATTGTGCCAAGTTGATCTATAACTCTATATGTCACATTGATCTATTGTGCCAAGTTGATCTGTAGCTGTATATGTCACATTGATCTATTGTGCCTAGTTGATCTGTAACTCTATATGTCACATTGATCTATTGTGCCAAGTTGATCTATAACTCTATATGTCACATTGATCTATTGTGCCAAGTTGATCTATAACTCTATATGTCACATTGATCTATTGTGCCAAGTTGATCTATAACTCTATATGTCAGATTGATCTATTGTGCCAAGTTGATCTATAACTCTATATGTCAGATTGATCTATTGTGCCAAGTTGAACTATAATTCTATATGTCACATTGATCTATTGTGCCAAGTTGATCTGTAGCTGTATATGTCACATTGATCTATTGTGCCTAGTTGATCTGTAACTCTATATGTCACATTGATCTATTGTGCCAAGTTGATCTATAACTCTATATGTCACATTGATCTATTGTGCCAAGTTGATCTATAACTCTATATGTCACATTGATCTATTGTGCCAAGTTGATCTATAACTCTATATGTCAGATTGATCTATTGTGCCAAGTTGATCTATAACTCTATATGTCAGATTGATCTATTGTGCAAAGTTGATCTATAACTTTATATGTCACATTGATCTATTGTGCCAAGTTGATCTATAACTCTATATGTCACATTGATCTATTGTGCCAAGTTGATCTATAACTCTATATGTCAGATTGATCTATTGTGCCAAGTTGATCTATAACTCTATATGTCACATTGATCTATTGTGCCAAGTTGATCTATAACTCTATATGTCTCGTTTGTCTACTTCTCTCGTTGGCCTGTGTGTCTCATTTTTCAATGTATCTCGTGGTCTATACTTATCGTTGGTCTATGTGTCTTGTTAGTTTATGACTCACATTATCTTAGTGCCA
This sequence comes from Biomphalaria glabrata, assembly GCF_947242115.1. Lineage (NCBI taxonomy): Eukaryota > Metazoa > Mollusca > Gastropoda > Planorbidae > Biomphalaria > Biomphalaria glabrata. The sequence continues at coordinate 35,401,002 of NC_074715.1, read as the reverse complement.
TGTTATTTTATGTGTCACACTGTATGTCACGTTTGCCTGTATGTTACACAGGACTACGTGTCACGTTAGTCTATGTAAGTCACGTGATTGTAACTAGACAATCTCATCGCTACAACGATCCAAAAGATCGATGGCACGCAGCATAAACTATGGACAATCGATCGTGTCAGATGCTTTGTAAACTAATTATTTGATTAACTCCCCTATTATTTCCTGAGAAATCGCTAACAAGATCGGATGTACGGCTCCATGCAATCCACAACAAAACAGATCTACTTCCTAACAAGAAACAATGTCCTACAGATCTACTTCCTAACAAGAAACAATGTCCTACAGATCTACTTCCTAACAAGAAACAATGTTCTATAGATCTAGGCTACTTCCTAACAAGAAACAATGTCCTATAGATCTACTTCCTAACAAGAAACAATGTCCTACAGATCTACTTCCTAACAAGAAACAATGTCCTACAGATCTACTTCCTAACAAGAAACAATGTCCTACAGATCTACTTCCTAACAAGAAACAATGTTCTATAGATCTAGGCTACTTCCTAACAAGAAACAATGTCCTATAGATCTACTTCCTAACAAGAAACAATGTCCTATAGATCTACTTCCTAACAAGAAACAATGTTCTATAGATCTACTTCCTAGCAAGAAATAATGTCCTATAGATCTACTTCCTAACAAGAAACAATGTCCTATAGATCTACTTCCTAACAAGAAACAATGTCCTATAGATCTACTTCCTAACAAGAAACAATGTTCTAAGCAGATACACAAACACACACACGAATAGATTAGAAAATGGAATCAACTTTTTATTGATCACCTATTCAATGTAGACAAAAACTCCCTGAAATAAAATGTAACAAATTAACGCAAACTCTAGTCATCAAACATGTTATCAATGTCTTCAAATTTATTGAACTTGTTTCATCAGCTTCGATTTACTATCGATTTGTCAATGCCTAGTTTCACTTCTGCTTCCAGTATTGTTATCTTTTTTTTTTTTTGTGAACCATTTAAACTTGGCCTTTGATGAAATAGTAATAAAAAATAACCACAGTCAATGACGCATTGTATGACACTGGTCCTTTTATTTTTATGTCGCTAGTTTTAAGTTTTCAGTTCTAAGCTCAGCAAACGTTTTTATTGAAGTCCTACGTAATGTCTTTATCTCGTATGCATGGTGTATCGTAGTCAATCAGATTTCACAGGAGTGTCGATAATAGGTGCAACAGTTTCTCAAAAAGTTAAAAGTATAAATATAAAATATATATAAATATAAATGAGTCGTGAATCGTCTTGGAATTCACTAATGGAATTCGAGGAAAGTTTATGTAAAGAAATAACAGTATATCCTTAAAGTAGAAATAATGACTTTAGCAATAATACACTTGATCATTGTAAATGTATGATAAATTCATAGTAGTAGACTGAACATGAAGCTTAAAACTTTAGACTGAACAAACTGACTTTTTAGACCCTGATATTAGCTCGTCTCTCCTTTTTTCCACTTGAAAGTTCTCGTAGCGGAAATAAAGTACAAACTTTTTATTGCCAATTATGTCCCTTCACATATTTACTCTTCTGTTTTGAAACCGGAAGCTACGGAAGCCAATGTATAAATACATTTTTTGCTTACACTTCTCTTGAGACATTGGTCTTCCCAAAGTTTTTTTTTTTTTTTTTATTCGTGGAAATTCATAAATAGAAAAACAGACTATTCGTATTCTTATAATTTTCTGGACCAGTTCCTAGAGGTGGTATCTAGGATATTTTCGTGCTGCCATTGTTGATACTTTAAACAATTATTTGTTGTTTCTAAGAAAACATTATTCAATTTAAAAAAAAAATTTGTCAATTAATTATTGTTAATTAATTATTTTGTTTGAGTTTGAACAAGGGAAATAACTTGTACATTATTGATAGATATAGTTTTTAAGGACGAGTTCTTCCCCTTTAGATAAGCTTAGTTTTTGTTTAGAAAGGATTTATTATATTTTGTTTGTTTTTTGGTTTCTCTGGTGTCGTATTTGTTGAACTCTCTCGGTCTAGCCTCCCTTCCTCTACGTTTTACACTTAGCCAGAGAAATGTGTACAGCGTAGTGTCTCCTTCTCCCACTTTGTCTAGATTATAGTTTGAAGTTCAAAGTAAAGTCTCAGTTTCAGACCATGAATCTGTGGCCCACGGTGAACGAGCACAACTTTACTTTTCCTCAACTAAATTCAGGTACCCATTAGAACTGGGTGGATTCGGAGGCGCCCTAAAAATCACGAAATTAAAAATTCCAGTCCACCAGGATTCCGTCTGCAGAGAAAAAGGAGGGGGGGGGGGGGCAGGGGGGGGGGTGTACAAAATGTTCCAGTGTTTTTACTCTAACAATTATTACAAATTAAGAGAAAATAATGGCTCTATTAGTTGTATATAAGATTTATTGTCTTCTTTTAAAACGTATTTAAAATGTTTTTCTTTTTTATAAATTCATGACGACTTCTATAAATTGATATATTAAGTATCTTTTTTTTATTTAATATCAAAGACAAAGTGATATATATATATATAACACGAAATAGTCCTTGTGAACATATGTACAAAGATGACTTCTATGTGAACATATGTACAAAGATGACTTCCCTATCTAACAAAACCGCTGTGATACTCCTCTTCTTTGAAAGTTTAGAATTGTTCCTGTTTCTTCTTGTCAATATCTTGAAATTTAATGACATTTTCAAGCAGACGATAACTACCATTGAAGGTCATTTGGTCAAAACTAGCTTCTCATTTCTTGCCCGTGAACCTCGAGACGCGGGAGACAGAATGATGGCGGTGTCTTCAGATCTCAGGGAAATTGTCCAACGTTATGTGAGGCACGAAGCTAATAATAAGTCTGATGATTCAGTCCTACGGTTGGGGCCACGCGCAGAGTCACTTGTAAAGAAATATTTAGTGTAGTGAAATTATCTGCTCTTGGAGACGTAGTGGAGACTGTTGATTTGTACAAGTAAGGGTTGGGTTTAAATTTCCAAGTCACTATCAAAGTGACCAGATTGAGTCTATTAGTTTATTAAGACATGGCCGTGTTAAGATGTTCGTGTCTTCATTAACTGTAATAAGTGATTATTTCTGCTCAAGTATAACAAAAGTGAAACCAACTTATAATCCAATTCAACATAAGTAGAGAGATGTACAAAACAAACAAAATTCATTTTCTTGTTTCACCCCCAACACTAGAACGTTGGTCTCTGAGCCATAGAGACAGGAGACAAAGTAGGGAACGGTGAAATGGCAACGTTTATTTGAAGAGACTGGGAGAAAGAAAGAAAAAGAAAGAAGAAGAAGAGAGAAATAGAGAGAAACGAAGAAAGAGAGAGAGAAAGGAAGAAAGAGAGAGAAAGAAAGAGATAGAGAGAGAGAGAGAGAAGAAGAAGAGAGAGGGTAATAAAGAGAGAGAGAGAGAAAGAATAAAGAGAGATAGAAAGGAAGAAAGAGAAAGAAAGAAAGAGAGAGAAAGAAAGAGAGAAATAGAGGAAAAAATAGAGAGATAAAGAAAGAAAGACAGAGAAAGAAAGAAAGAGATAAACGAAGAAAGAGAGCGAAAGAAAGAGAGAAAGAAAAAGAAAGAAAAAAAGAAAGAGAGAGAGAATGAAAGAAAGAGAGAAAGAGAGAGAAAGAAAGAAAGAAAGAGATTTAAAACAAAAAATGGCAACGAAGTGTAAATTTAAATTGCGTTCTGCACATGTCAGACAACATGAAATTCTACAAAATGCCCGGAGGAAGTGTGAACGCTGGGAAAATGGCGGGAAATCAATAGACTTCCTGGTTACATTGCATTTTGATTTTATTTCTCTTTTCATTTAGTGTTATTTTTTGTTATATTCTTAAGTGTTTTACTCTGTTTAGTTATTGCTTATTTATTCCTTATATTCTATTATATTGTTAGCGTCTCAATTATATAGTCTTTTAAATGTTTCGATAAATATATTAAATTATTAGATTTTTAAGACTTAAAAAAATGTATGGTGGACCAGATGTGTCATATTTAGATCTTATCAAAGAGTTCCAGTAAAACTTTCATAAGACGATCAGGGTTGCAGTCGGAATTTGAGATCCTCGCTCTTTGTTTCATGGAGATAGTTTAGACATTACCTCGCTCTTTGTTTCATGGAGATAGTTTAGACATTACCTCGCTCTTTGTTTCATGGAGATAGTTTAGACATTACCTCGCTCTTTGTTTCATGGAGATAGTTTAGACATTACCTCGCTCTTTGTTTCATGGAGATAGTTTAGACATTACCTCGCTCTTTGTTTCATGGAGATAGTTTAGACATTACCTCGCTCTTTGTTTCATGGAGATAGTTTAGACATTACCTCGCTCTTTGTTTCATGGGGATAGTTTAGACATTACCTCGCTCTTTGTTTCATGGAGATAGTTTAGACATTACCTCGCTCTTTGTTTTATGGAGATAGTTTAGACATTACCTCGCTCTTTGTTTCATGGAGATAGTTTAGACATTACCTCGCTCTTTGTTTCATGGGGATAGTTTAGACATTACCTCGCTCTTTGTTTTATGGAGATAGTTTAGACATTACCTCGCTCTTTGTTTTATGGAGATAGTTTAGACATTACCTCGCTCTTTGTTTTATGGAGATAGTTTAGACATTACCTCGCTCTTTGTTTCATGGAGATAGTTTAGACATTACCTCGCTCTTTGTTTCATGGAGATAGTTTAGACATTACCTCGCTCTTTGTTTCATGGGGATAGTTTAGACATATATATGAAACAAAATAAAGAAAAGGTTTGAAAAAGTGTATTGTCACGTGGTGTATGCGTCCAGGTTGTCATATATTTCTAAACAAGAAGTTTGTACACATTGGCTTCTAGAAGCTTCGAGTTTCTACACACTTCAAAATAATGTAAGGGAGATAGAAATAAAATTAAACAACATTACTAGGAGTTTCGGACTGAAAAACTACCGACTAACAAACTTATTCCATTCAGTCCCTAATTTTCAAGATTTATGTTTAGTCCATTTTTTTTGGTATTTATAATTGCATTATAACAGCTGCGTAAGTCTTGGGAGTTGTTCTTTGGTACTGTGAGATCTAAAGTTATACGTTATGGGCTTTGTAAGAATTGGTCAGTTAGCTAGCATGCGTTCTCTCTGTGTCATTGTAAGTATCTAACGGGAAACTTTCATTTCTGTCCATGTTCTCCCAGGAACACACGAGTAGGTCCTAACCAGCACACGGTGACCTGTGGAGTGTCATTCTATTAGGACTATTGTCTTCTACTAATCATTGTAATTAGTATACCCACAAAACAAATAATAGAAAGTTTTTCTTTCAAGACAATTCCTCTTTTATGAAGCTGTTGACCTTTTGTAAGCGTGATTGCATTGGTCTTAATAACTAATGAATGATAGCTTTAAAAATAGGAAACATTACATTTTTAACCACGCATTATTTTTCCACCCACTGTTAGGCCCATGTATAAATCTACTTCGAGAATGTAAAATTCTTGTCTGGTGATAGAGATATATGCTATATGGCAGAATCAGACTTACTTGACAAGAATACTGAATCTAGATATACGATATAGAGTATAGAAGATTCTAGTTTGGTGATGTAGACACAGACATGGTGACATTACCAGAAAGTAGTATAGACTAGAATACTAGATCTAGATATATGATATGAAGGATCCTGGTTTGGTGATAGGCCTTTAGAATCAGATAAGTAGACGCAGTGCCTGAGTAAACCCAGTGCGTGAGTTGACGCAGTGCCTGAGTAAACCCAGTGCGTGAGTAGACGCAGTTCCTGAGTAAACCCAGTGCGTGAGTTGACGCAGTGCCTGAGTTGACGCAGGGCCTGAGTAGACACAGTGCCTGAGTAGACGCACGGCCTGAGTAGGTGCAGGGTCTGAGTAGACACAGTGCCTGAGTAGACGTAGGGCCTGAGTAGGTGCAGTGCCTGAGTAGACGCAGTGCCTGAGTAGACGTAGGGCCTGAGTAGACGCAGTGCCTGAGTAGACGCAGGGTCTGAGTAGACGCACGACCTGAGTAGGTGCAGTGCCTGAGTAGGTGCAGTGCTCGAGAAGACGTAGGGCCTGAGTAGACGCACGGCCTGAGTAGGTGCACGGCCTGAGTAGACGCACGGCCTGAGTAGACGCACGGCCTGAGTAGACGCAGTGCCTGAGTAGACGCAGTGCCTGAGTAGACGCACGGCCTGAGTAGACGCAGTCCCTGAGTAGACGCAGTGCCTGAGTAGACGCAGGGTCTGAGTAGACGCACGGCCTGAGTAGACGCAGTGCCTGAGTAGACGCAGTGCCTGAGTAGGTGCAGTGCCTGAGTAGACGCAGTGCCTGAGTAAACGCAGTGCCTGAGTAGACGTAGGGCCTGAGTAGACGCACGGTCTGAGTAGGTGCAGTGCCTGAGTAGACGCAGTGCCTGAGTAGACGTAGGGTCTGAGTAGACGCACGGACTGAGTAGACACAGTGCCTGAGTAGATGCAGTGCTTGAGTAGACGTAGTGCCTGAGTAGACACAGTGCCTGAGTAGACGCAGGGTCTGAGTAGACGCACGGCCTGAGTAGGTGCAGTGCCTGAGTAGACGCAGAGTCTGAGTAGACGCACGGCCTGAGTAGATGCAGTGCCTGAGTAGATGCAGTGCTTGAGAAGATGTAGGGTCTGAGTAGACGCAGTGCCTGAGTAGGTGCAGTGCCTGAGTAGACGTAGGGTCTGAGTAGACGCACGACCTGAGTAGGTGCAGTGCCTGAGTAGATGCAGTGCTTGAGAAGATGTAGGGCCTGAGAAGACGTAGGGTCTGAGTAGACGTAGGGTCTGAGTAGACGTAGGGTCTGAGTAGACGTAAGGTCTGAGTAGACGTAGGGCCTGAGTAGACGTAGTGGTCTGAGTAGACGCACGGCCTGAGTAGGTGCAGTGCTTGAGTAGATGCAGTGCTTGAGAAGACGTAGGGTCTGAGTAGACGTAGGGCCTGAGAAGACACAGGGCCTGAGAAGACGCAGGGCTGAGTAGACGTAGGGTCTGAGTAGACGTAGGGTCTCAGTAGACGTAGGGTCTGAGTAGACGTAGGGTCTGAGTAGACGTAGGGTCTGAGTAGACGTAGTGTCTGAGTAGGTGCAGTGCCTGAGTAGACGCACGGCCTGAGTAGACGCACGGCCTGAGTAGACACACGGCCTGAGTAGACGCACGGCCTGAGTAGACGCAGTGCCTGAGTAGACGCACGGCCTGAGTAGACACACGGCCTGAGTAGACGCAGTGCCTGAGTAGACGCAGTGCCTGAGTAGACGCAGGGTCTGAGTAGACGCACGGCCTGAGTAGACGCAGTGCCTGAGTAGACGCAGTGCCTGAGTAGGTGCAGTGCCTGAGTAGACGCAGTGCCTGAGTAAACGTAGGGTCTGAGTAGACGTAGGGCCTGAGTAGACGTAGGGTCTGAGTAGACGCACGGCCTGAGTAGACACAGTGCCTGAGTAGATGCAGTGCTTGAGTAGACGTAGTGCCTGAGTAGACACAGTGCCTGAGTAGACGCAGGGTCTGAGTAGACGCACGGCCTGAGTAGGTGCAGTGCCTCAGAAGACGCAGGGTCTGAGTAGACGCACGGCCTGAGTAGGTGCAGTGCCTGAGTAGATGCAGTGCTTGAGAAGATGTAGGGTCTGAGTAGACGCAGTGCCTGAGTAGGTTCAGTGTCTGAGTAGACGTAGGGTCTGAGTAGACGCACGACCTGAGTAGGTGCAGTGCTTGAGAAGATGTAGGGTCTAAGTAGACGTAGGGCCTGAGAAGACGGAAGGTCTGAGTAGACGTAGGGTCTGAGTAGACGTAGGGTCTGAGTACACGTAGGGTCTGAGTAGGCATAGGGCCTGAGTAGACGTAGTGGTCTGAGTAGACGCACGGCCTGAGTAGGTGCAGTGCCTGAGTAGACGCAGGGTGTGGGTAGACACACGGCCTGAGTAGGTACAGTGCCTGAGTAGATGCAGTGCTCGAGAAGACGCAGGGTCTGAATAGACGTAGGACCTGAGAAGACGTAGGGCCTAAGTAGGCGTAGGGCCTGAGTAGACGTAGGGCCTGCGTAGACGTAGGGCCTGAGTAGACGTAGTGATCTGAGTAGACGCACGGCCTGAGTAGGTGCAGTGCTTGAGTAGATGCAGTGCTTGAGAAGATGTAGGGTCTGAGTAGACGCAGTGCCTGAGTAGGTTCAGTGTCTGAGTAGACGTAGGGTCTGAGTAGACGCACGACCTGAGTAGGTGCAGTGCTTGAGAAGATGTAGGGTCTAAGTAGACGTAGGGCCTGAGAAGACGGAAGGTCTGAGTAGACGTAGGGTCTGAGTAGACGTAGGGTCTGAGTAGACGTAGGGTCTGAGTAGGCATAGGGCCTGAGTAGACGTAGTGGTCTGAGTAGACGCACGGCCTGAGTAGGTGCAGTGCCTGAGTAGACGCAGGGTCTGGGTAGACACACGGCCTGAGTAGGTACAGTGCCTGAGTAGATGCAGTGCTCAAGAAGACGCAGGGTCTGAATAGACGTAGGACCTGAGAAGACGTAGGGCCTAAGTAGGCATAGGGTCTGAGTAGACATATGGTCTGAGTAGACGTAGGGCCTGAGTAGACGTAGGGCCTGAGTAGACGTAGTGGTCTGAGTAGACGCACGGCCTGAGTAGGTGCGGTGTTTGAGTAGATGCAGTGCTTGAGAAGATGTAGGGTCTGAGTAGACGTAGGGCCTGAGAAGACACAGGGCCTGAGAAGAGGCAGGGCTGAGTAGACGTAGGGTCTGAGTAGACGTAGGATCTGAGTAGACGTAGGGCCTGAGTAGGCGTAGGGCCTGAGTAGACGTAGGGCCTTAGTAGGTGCAGTGCCTGAGTAGACGCACGGCCTGAGTAGACGCACGGCCTGAGTAGACGCACGGCCTGAGTAGACGCACGGCCTGAGTAGACGCAGTGCCTGAGTAGACGCAGTGCCTGAGTAGACGCAGTGCCTGAGTAGACGAAGGGTCTGAGTAGACGCACGGCCTGAGTAGACGCAGTGCCTGAGTAGACGCAGTGCCTGAGTAGGTGCAGTGCCTGAGTAGACGCAGTGCCTGAGTAAACGTAGGGTCTGAGTAGACGTAGGGCCTGAGTAGACGTAGGGTCTGAGTAGACGCACGGCCTGAGTAGACACAGTGCCTGAGTAGATGCAGTGCTTGAGTAGACGTAGTGCCTGAGTAGACACAGTGCCTGAGTAGACGCAGGGTCTGAGTAGACGCACGGCCTGAGTAGGTGCAGTGCCTGAGTAGATGCAGTGCTTGAGAAGATGTAGGGTCTGAGTAGACGCAGTGCCTGAGTAGGTTCAGTGCCTGAGTAGACGTAGGGTCTGAGTAGACGCACGACCTGAGTAGGTGCAGTGCTTGAGAAGATGTAGGGTCTGAGTAGACGTAGGGCCTGAGAAGACGGAAGGTCTGAGTAGACGTAGGGTCTGAGTAGACGTAGGGTCTGAGTAGGCATAGGGCCTGAGTAGACGTAGTGGTCTGAGTAGACGCACGGCCTGAGTAGGTGCAGTGCCTGAGTAGATGCAGTGCTTGAGAAGACGTAGGGCCTGAGAAGACGTAGGGTCTGAGTAGACGTAGGGTCTGAGTAGACGCACGGCCTGAGTAGGTGCAGTGCCTGAGTAGACGCAGGGTCTGAGTAGACGCACGGCCTGAGTAGGTACAGTGCCTGAGTAGATGCAGTGCTCGAGAAGACGCAGGGTCTGAGTAGACGTAGGACCTGAGAAGACGTAGGGCCTGAGTAGGTGTAGGGTCTGAGTAGACGTAGGGTCTGAGTAGACGTAGTCCTTAGTAGGCGTAGGGTCTGAGTAGACGTAGGGCCTGAGTAGACGTAGTGTCTGAGTAGACGCACGGCCTGAGTAGGTGCAGTGCCTGAGTAGATGCAGTGCTTTAGAAGACGTAGGGCCTGAGTAGACGTAGGGCCTGAGTAGGTGCAGTGCCTGAGAAGTTGCAGTGCTTGAGAAGACGTAGGGTCTGAGTAGAATTTAGGTCTGAGTAGACGGCGCGGAAAATGTTCTTCAACGTTTATTTATTTAACTCTTTAAAAGAATTTAAAATCAACAACAACATCAACAGCAACAAAACAAATACATGCCGGAATACAGGCTGAGGTATGTGTGTTCAAGATAAAGATTTTCTGGCCCTCCAGACATACTAATTTAATTTTAGATTTTTTTTTACAATTATAACAATCAAACCAGAGTTTTACTTGTGTGGTCAATTTAGCTTGTAATTATTTCCCCCAAAATATATATAAACTATCGAATTTCTAGGAAAATCGTTAGAACTATTTTCAAATACGTGTCACCAACCCTTAACCCATGAAAAGTTTGCAACCTGATAAGAGGAATTATAATAAGAACACAGCGAAACAAACAAATAAACAAATATACTTCCAATCAAATGTCGACAGAGTTTGAAATCTGTGACCTTTCCAATGGACTAGTGACCAGATGGCAAGTACTGTAGAGCGAGGGGTAGTTTGTTCATTCGATTCAAGCTGGTCTACAGTCTGTCACCAGGTCATTCTGCTGTGTAATGAAACCCAAAGGGTTATCTCTTCCCAGACACTGTCTCTGGGGCGGAGGTCGACGCCAGACACGTCGACTGTCTCTCGGGCGGAGGGGACGTCGGGTTACATTAAGTCTGCGGACAGCATTCAGCCAATAGACCTTTTTGTTTTTTAAAGACCCACTTCATTTTACGTTGTTGTTGTTTCTAGCATGAAACTCTCTTCCCACGGTTCTAGTGGGGGAGACAAGGAGGTGGTGCCAAGCTTTGGAGAGTGAACATAGTTGTAGTCTTTCATCTAATCTTGTCTTGAGTTTAGAATATTTACAAATAGTCTTTGTTGACACCCCCCCCCCTTCCTAAAACAGGAGTTCCAGTTTCTCGAGACTCACCCAAGTCTGCACTGGTCACTCGTTAAATTTGCATAGATGACGGCTTGACCATAATTAAGAGAATGATTATCACTTATGTCTGCTAATATTCTTTCCATTTAAACATGCCATTGACAGAAATAATTGAATTAATTACAAAGGTGATGAAATGTTGATGATGTATAATTGAAAATAATTATTTTCATTCCATCGATTCACCAGACACACACACACACATACACATTCGCACAGAGAAAAAAAAAAAGGTAAAAAATATTATAATTTGATAATCAGCTGCTGGTTCAGAATATTTTTATATATATTTTTTTAGTTTGGCCAACATGCTGCGCTAGACTTCAAGCCAATGTTAACATATTGCACACAATTTAAAATCAAGGCTAGCATACTGTACTATGTCTTGGGGGGGGGGGGGCTTTTTGTTGAGACAAGGAGACAGGGTACAAGAGAAATAGGAAACAAAATGGAAACTATTATTTCAAAGATATATACATTTTGAGAAATAGATAGAAAGGGAGAAAGAAAGAAAATAAAAGATATATATATATATATATATATATATATATATAACTATTAATATATCTATCGAGAGTGAGAGAGAATAAGAGAAAGACTGAAAGCAGAAGTATAAGCTAGAGAGGTAGAGAGTAATGTAGGTAGAGATGTTGGTGGTAAAGCCAATCTAATTCGTTTCAAACTCATACGATGTTATAATTGAGACAAGTCGATCACTCGAGGTTATGAGAACACTTCACTAATTGATGTAGGATTTAGATTTATCAGAGGACACCGAGCTTCATTCCAGAAAGATGTTTAATTGGAGCAGGCATGCATTGAGCCACAAATAATCCTTCATGGGTCAGTCCGTACGCATTAAAAATGCTTGCAATTAACAGAAAAAAAAGAAAGAATAGACAGCTAATTAATAAAGAATGTCAATCAGGTTGAGTTGTTACTTTAATTATGAAGATGTCAAAAGTTTTACCTGGAAATTATCAACGTGTTATTGACCAAATAAAGTTTAGGGTGTCATGGGACACACTAAGGCTGACCAAGGTGTCATGGGACACACTAAGGTGTCATGGGACACACTAAGGTGTCATGGGACACACTAAGGTGTCATGGGACACCCTAAGGTGCGATGCAGGTTTTCGGTGGCGTACATTTGATGAAAGTATAGCCCCTTAATTTCCAGGCTAATATAACTTTTTTTTTTCTCTACAACAAATGTGGCTTTTTAAAATACCTCTTTTCAGACACAACTTCGTGGAACCTCAAAAACGTCTCTAGCGTTTTTCCTAGACATTAAACAGTTGATGTAGGCCTATATGGCTGAGAAAAGAATGACTAGCTCGTTGGCATCACTGGGAAAACTCTAGTTTGACCGTTATAATTTTTCAAAGTAATAAAAATGAAATATATTTAAATTTTGCTATAAATTTGAATTTATAAATTATGGCTAATTCATCCGTAGTGTACCGATAACTGAGTTGTTAATTAAATTTAAAGTTCCTTTCAGTTGATTAATAGATTATCTAATGTTTGCGTAAATTTGTACGTAAATCTAAGATAGATTACAACTAGATTCTGGATGTAGAAGTAGGTCTAGATCTAGATCTTAAGAGTTCCAAATCAGAAGTGTAGATCTAGATCTAGTTCTAGATGTCTACATAATGAAAGTAGCAATAAAAAATACTTCAATTAGGCCTACATAAAATAGCTCTGGCCCAATGGATAACCTGGTTGATACGTCGAGAGGACGGTGTCGAAGTACGAGCTCGTTACTCGGCTTGTACAAGCATTTTTTTAAATTATTTTTTTTTTCCATTTTATTTATTTTAGTTGTATAATGGAGATATTGAAATGTTTTTTCTAAAATGTTTTTCTTGTTTAAAAATTTAAGTTTTTCTTAATATGAATAGCTACTTTGTTGTGTCATAGAATGTATCTGATTAAAAGACAGCCACTTTAGTGTTTGTCTGAACAAAATATAGCAACTTTAGTGTGCCCTAGAATTTGTCTGAATAAAACATAACCACTTCGGTGTACCGTATAATGTCTAATTCCAGACACTATACTAATGTGACGCACAACAGATAATGTACAAACTAAATTGGAAACTGATCAATTTTGTTTTGCATCGATGTCCATTTAAAATAGATTACTGCCCAATCGAATTAAAAATTCTCTGGTTTTACAGATGTGTTGCATAAATATTTATGTATTTAAAACATGCAAATTATTTATATTTATCTTATCTTTATCTTATCTATAGCAGACTTTTATTTATTCATTTTTTTACATATACGAATATAAAGAATCTACATACTATGATACGGCAATGTAGACTAGAGATATTCCATAAAAACTAGACATTCCTTTAGATCAACAATTCCGAGGACTGGACTTAGGACTTAATGCTATGGTCTGATTCAGATGAGAAAAATTGAGATATAGTTGTTTTTTTTTTTTTACAAAAGGACTCTTACATTAATTTAAATGCTCTTAAAAGAAGAAAGTAAAAACAAAAACAGCAATATGTGTTAAAGGTGATTTTTGGAATAATTTTTAGCGGCCCCCCGAAAGGGGAAAAGACGCTATTAGTTTTGTGTGGTCTGTCCTTCCGTCCGTTCTGTCCTACTAACTACTACATTTACACACAAAAAATGTTTCCTCTGTTTTAAAGAAAAAAAATCTATTTAGTATGCATATAAGTTGGACATAATTTAAAACAACAGTTAATAGTTTTCCATATAACCGCGTGAACTGCAGCGTTTCTCATCCATCGCAGAATACTAAACTAAAGGAATTTTTTTTTTTTAAGGAAATATTTTTTTCTTGAGGATTTGAATAAGAGATTGACCCTTTACAAAACAAATAGATCAATTAGATATTCATAATAAGTCATTAGTTAGGCCAGGTTCTCATCCAACTTCACATTCACTTTCACCTATCCTTTGGTCTTACTGGACCACTGGGGCACAACACAAGATCTGTTAACCTTCTTTCTCCATTGCTCTCTGTCATTTTTCTTTGATAGAATTTCATTCTGATGTTTTTTCTGAAAATATTGAAACCTGCCTTTTTACCTGCCTGGGTGGACCACTTCGGGGGCCGACTTTGAGTTAGTGTTTTCACACAAACTGTCTTTGTAAACTAGTTTTTTGTATACTTTTTAGATCGTTTTAATATAAGCGTATATATACTTAATAGTATTTTTGTAGAAGAAAACATTATTTGTGAAAATGATGTTTAAGACAATGCTAATGACCAAATCCATTACAAAGTTTTCTTTATAATTAATCAATATACATACAGTCTTTGCGATCTATGGGGCAGATGATGTAAAGGTCATCTATTTCTTTGGCCAACGGTCAACGAGTAGAGTGTCGTGTGACCAGCATAACGAACAACCGCCTTAACTTTCCCCACTATTGTTAGGTGCCCATTAGGGGTGGGTATTCAGGGGCGTTCTAAAAATCCCGAAATTGAAAATCCCAGCGTTCACTGAGATTCCAACCCGAGATTTCTTCGCTTCGGAAGCCGAGCGCTTTAGCACTTTACCACTCATCTACCAGGCCCATCTCTTCAATAACTACTTGTGAACTTTAAATTAGAAATTTGGATTTTAGTCAATGATTTCATTGCTAAGGCCACAAAAAAGTCTGTGTCTGTTTTTGTGATCAGTGTCTTGTATCTCATTAGTGATGGTAAAATGTTAAAAAACCTGAACCAGTGTGTGTGTTGTTTTTTTTTTAAATATTTTTTAGCTTTCCTAACAATTTCGTTTCTCAAAAAGGTTTCAAAGTGCGGCTCATGTGTTGCCAATGATCTTACTAGCAGAATTGAGGAGTTTATAGTTTTAATGATCCGATGGCCCAAACATGTTTTGAATAAGAATATGAATTAAAAATGAAATCAACACTGCACAGTGGCACAGAAACAGATGACCTTTACATCATCTGCCCTATAGATCTGAAAGGGGAAGTCTACTTTAAAAACTACAAACATGAAACTCGAGGAACATTTAAAACTCACATATATTGAACACTAAAATATTACAATACTATAAGTGTACAAAATTACAATATTCAAGACCACACTCACACATATTGAATATGTTTATTACAAGCTAAGTATTACCCACTGCAAATGCTGTATACAAAATTAAAAGAGGAGATGACTTCGTGTTATCAAACACACTTCCACGGCTGTAAACATGAACAAGTTGGGAAGCCTGCAGGGGGAGGGGAGGAATTGGGCAGCTCTGACAAGAAGATCAAACCTAATGATATTGACTTTGGACTTTACCTATGACATGTCTTGTCTGAACAGGACGAAAACAGTCTGGCAAATTGGTTCATCTCATAGACGCATAGTGGCATCAGTCTCCTGACTTGAGGACACTTGTAAGTTGGGCCTGTTGTACACCCCATATTGAGCACCCGTGGCACTTTTTAAGGACTTATTTATGCACCACATATTGAGCATCCGTGGCACTTTTTAAGGACTTATTTATGCACCACACTTTGAGCACCCGTGGCACTTTTTAAGGACTTATTTATGCACCACACGTTGAGCACCCTTGACAGTTTTATAGGATTTATTATTTATACACCACATGTTAAACACAACATAGGGCTTGTTTGTACAAAATATGTTGATGACTCTTCATTATATATCGGACTGTAATTCGATTGGTATACATTTTTATGTATGTGTAATCTGTATTTGTCTTACACTCGTATTAAACTTTATATTAGGCCAGTCTCTAGGTTACATCAGACTTTATAAACTGTCAGCCCCTATGTTTTACACTCGTATTAAACTTTATATTAGGCCAGTCTCTAGGTTACATCAGACTTTATAAACTGTCAGCCCCTATGTTTTACACTCGTATTAAACTTTATATTAGGCCAGTCTCTAGGTTACATCAGACTTTATAAACTGTCAGCCCCTATGTTTTACACTCGTATTAAACTTTATATTAGGCCAGTCTCTAGGTTACATCAGACTTTATAAACTGTCAGCCCCTATGTTTTACACTCGTATTAAACTTTATAAATGATCAGTGGAAGTCAGTTGTTGACGGTCGTTCACTTGTAACCCTAACTGCGAGACAACTGGACCACTGTAGGCGTATTATATTTTAACTTATACAACTTGAAAATAACTTGAATAGTTTCTTTGTGAACGAACCTAGATATAAATGTTAATACAATATCGACAAAGTTAATTTGAGATGATTGAAATAAACGGATATTCTAAACACCCTGTAGTCGCCTGGCGTACGGAACATAACTTACGAAAAGATTCAAATAACAAGCGTGGTTAGTCGATAGAGCCCATGAAAGGAAACATTTTACACTGATACAAACATTCCTCTATTTGTATACTATGGCTCGAACATTTTCTTTCCTAAAGTTGCATCTGTTATCTGTAACGCATATATGTAAGTGGGGAGCCATAACGTTATATATATATATAATACAACACAGTTTTGGAAGGATATTTATTCTTCATTGACGTGGAAACCCAAAGCAAAAGGAAAGTCAATCTCTATTGTTGATGTATAGAAGTCGGCCCCTCCCTTTAATACACGTAAGTTCACACAGACAGAGAATCAATAAGAACTTGGAATGTCGATGGAAGAAATCATTCAAGTTTGAAATACAAACTCTGGACTCTTTACGCTTGGTCAGAGAGCTGAGTTCTCTGAGAGGTTGAACACTTGCACACAGGAGTTGGTGGTCCAGGCGGAAAAAAAAAACGTTTTCAGTTTCCCAAATGTCGCACACATAACAAACACATAAGAACGTGATGGAAAGATAAACGAGGAAATTGTATTGGAAGAAACACTGTCATTGAAGGTGATGGATGGCGTCAAACATTACAGGCTCCAGGAAGTTTAAGATAAGATAATTGATCCCTTCAAGTGCTATACATCACCCGTGTCAAGTAGCGTAGAGGAATCTAGTGGCAACATTGCTTTAGAATGCATAACAATGGTCTGTATTTGTCCAAGTCATTTCATTTAGTCCATAGATGATCCTGGTTGTTAGACTGTAAAGTAGTTTACGGCTGACTCCAATCACTGTTCAGTTCAATTAAATAATAACATATTTTATTCCTTTGTTTGTTTTACATGTTTCGTAAGTTCCTTCAGATTTGATAATTACATCCTAGCCAAAACCTTCAGCAGGACGGCGAGAGTTCGAACCCCGGGATCATTGAGAAGGCAGTCCGGAGCGCATGACACATGACCAGGCAGCGAAGCCATTCATTCGTTCATATTGTACTTCAGTAGTCCGGATTTACGGTTCTTTCTTTTCTTTACTTATCACCAGCACAATGTGTTTGAACATTTCAGGTCATAAATGATAAAGTCATCTCAAGATGAAGATATTGTCGAATGATATGTCCTCTCCAGATGAAGATATTGTCGAATGATAAGTCCTCTCCAGATGAAGATATTGTCGTTTAAAATGCTGAACATCGTGACAAGGACACTGCTACTACGTAAGCCTTCGTTACCCTACATTCGTTATGTAGTAACAAATGTAAACAGTACGTCTGCCGCTACCACGTGATTGACCGGGGGAATCTTCTCGTGCAATCTCAAATTCAGCCTGTACTTTACAAAGAGCCTCGTTTTGAACAGAGGAGCCTGGAACGTTGCTAATCTGAGCAGACAGAGAAATGTAAATATGTGAAGAAAAAAAAAAGAACATGTCCCCTAGTTGGCTGAATCTGGCATTTGGGCTTTTGTCAATAATAGATTAATAGATGGCTATCAAAATGTTACGGGAAATCAGGGCACGGTGAGACTCACTCGGAGGAAGTGATAAGAATGAGAGGAAAAAAAAAAGAGTTTCATTCAATAGATAGAGAACAAAAACAATTTTTGAAAAGAGCTTCCGAGAAACAAGAAACAACTTGGGGAAATGTATTCAATAAGGCGCTCCTTTAGCCACAAATATCTCCTTCATCGGAACATAACTCTTCATCGGAACATAACTCTTCATCGGAACATAACTCTTCCTTTTGTGAGCAAACTTTTTTTTCATAACATTCACACACACACACACACACACACTAAATATATCTCAGAAATGCCAGGCCAGATGAAAGTAAGGGAGGCAACAAATCAGACATAAATATACAACTTCAAGGGTAAATATTATTCAGTGAAATGTTGGTGTAATGACTCTAAACTCTGAAGAGAAGTTTTCCATTTTGTTACTTGTTGTGATCTTAAAAAGTTTATTTTTGTGTGAGCTTGCAGCTCACAGTGCTACACTCTGGTGGAACCTTTAGATCGTCTAAGAGCTGAGCCGAAGCCGAAGGCTCTTCGAGCTCTATGTTTGAAAAAAAAAGTTTGAGCGTCAAACAGTAAAAAAAAAACCTGCGTGAACCACCGTTCTGTCTGGAAGAGACCCAAGTAAATGCCTATGTAAAGCATTGCTATTTCCGATCCAT